>NC_081150.1:24490381-24687881 GCF_958295425.1 Solea solea
TGTGGGACTTGGAGAGCTTCATTCTCAGGTGCTTTGATAACCACTGGTCTACAGAACTTACTCTGCAAATGAAGAGCAACGGCTCAGCCCTCGAGGAAACATGTGCTGTCGTCTGTGCTCTGATGCACTTGGTAAAGGCAGGGGTGAGTGAAGGAGTCCTCCATTAGCTGCAGTCTGCAGTCTCACCATTAGATGTCACTAAAGCATGTTTCACACAGACACGAACAACAACAAGAGGGAGCTGTGTGATCATGTTACTGTTGTTGCTATTTTATAACTTTGACTTCAGTCCAGGGTTCAGTTTGAGTTTGATCCGTTTCATATTGAAGTGGATCCAGTACCTCACTTATAGTGGTAAAATCAACCTTTTATCTGACTGAAGGTGTGAGAGTGGATGGTTGTTTGTCTCTATGTGTCCCAGTGATGGACTGGAGACCGGTCCAGGGTGTACCCCACACTGTTGCCCTATGGGATTGGTACCAGCAACCCTCATGTGGAGGATAAAGCCGTCGATTGTCTCTATTTCAGATGCATTTAAATCAATCATCCATTTACATTCCAGAAGAGTGACAGAGGGTGAGAGGAGTAGAGAACAAAAAGGATTTAACATGAATCATAATGTCACCATCATTATTCACAGGGTCACAGTCTCTAACATCTCCATCACTCCTCTGATCAATAATTATTAAGGTTGATATTCGCTGCTACGTCATATCTTAATATACAAACCACATTTTTGAATTCTAAATGACTCTTTTCTCACCTCAAGTGATCTTAAAACTGCGCTTTCCCATGTACATCATGGGTAATATAAGAACTGGATAGAGCTCCGCCCCTTTGGCTTCATTCATTTCTATGGAGTTGTTTGTGAAGCAGACATTTGTTGTATGTTTGTACAGTAACCATGTTTAACAAGGCAGACTTCACCCCATGCACACAACAAGCCTCTGGCGGCCTCTGCTGTCGAGTGGTTGGTTGTTTGATTGTTTACATGGTTGTCTGGATGGTTGGTTGGATGGTTGGTTGCTGATTGCTTGTTTGTTTGGTTGGTTGGTTGGTTGGTTGGTTGTCTGTTTGGTTGGTTGTTGGTTTGGTTGGTTGTTTGCTTGATTGGCTGTTTGTTTAGTTGGTTGGTTGCTGGTTGTTTGGTTGTTTGGTTGGTCGTTTGGATGGTTGTTTGATTGGCTGTTTGTTTGTTTGTATCGTTGGTTAGTTTATTTGGTTGGTTATTTGGTTGCTGGTTGTTTGTTTGTTTGGTTGGTTGTCTGTTTGGTTGGTTGTTTGTTTGGTTGTTTGGTTGTTTGGTTGCTGGTTGTTTGTTTGATTGGTTTGTTGGTTTTTGGTTGGTTGGTTGGTTAGTTGTTTGGTGGGTTGCTGGTTGTTTGTTTGGTTGTTTGGTTGGTTGTTTGGTTGTTTGTTTGGTTGGTTGGTTGCTTGGTTGTTTGTTTGGTTGGTTGTTTGGTTGGTGGGTTGCTGGTTAGTTGTTTGTTTGGTTGGTTGTTGGTTTGGTTGGTTGTTTGGTTGGTGGGTTGCTGGTTGTTTGGTTGGTTGTTTGATTGGCTGTTTGTTTGTTTGTTTGTATCGTTGGTTAGTTTATTTGGTTGGTTATTTGGTTGCTGGTTGTTTGTTTGTTTGGTTGGTTGTCTGTTTGGTTGGTTGTTTGTTTGGTTGGTTGGTTTGTTTGGTTGGTTGGTTGTTTGGTTGTTTGGTTGTTTGGTTTCTGGTTGTTTGTTTGATTGGTTTGTTGGTTGGTTGGTTGGTTAGTTGTTTGTTTGTTTGGTGGGTTGCTGGTTGGTTTGTTTGGTTGTTTGTTTGGTTGTTTGGTTGGTTGTTTGGTTGGTTGCTTGGTTGTTTGGTTGGTTGTTTGGTTGGTGGGTTGCTGGTTGGTTGTTTGTTTGGTTGGTTGGTTGTTGGTTTGTTTGGTTGTTTGGTTGGTGGGTTGCTGGTTGTTTGGTTGGTTGGTTGGTTTATAGTTGGCACCAGTTAATGACCAGAGAACACAGCAGCAGTCAGATGAGAGAAGCTGAGGTGTCAGATATTTCATGATAGTCACTCCAGTTCTTTAGTCACTTTATTTAGGTTTTTTATTTAAGGTTAATAAAGTTGAACCTGCTTTCTGAAACAGGCCCCTGGGAGTGAATTATTATTATTATTTAAAGTAAACAGGAGAAAAGAAGATTGCTGAAGGGAGTGTTGTGTATGTTTGTGTGAGTGTTGGAGACAGACACTGACCTGCAGATAGACTTTGTTGACTCCTCTAACGTAGTCTGCCACATATCCAAAAATGAGACGGCCCACACAAGATGTGATGCCAATGCACATGAGCAAAACCTCCTTACTGGCATCCGTTCCAAAACGCTCCTCCACGTGATTCATCTGTGGACAAAAAGAAACCAGATGAACACCGCCGTCTTCAGAATCTGAACCAGAGAAACAAAAAGAAACCAGAAGAACACCTCCGTCTTCAGACTCTAAACCAGAGAAACATAAAGAAACCAGATGAACACTTCTGTCTCCAGACTCTGAACCAGAGAAACAAAAAGAAACCAGATGAACATCTCCGTCTCCAGAATCTGAACCAGAGAAACAAAAAGAAACCAGATGAACATCTCCGTCTTCAGAATCTGAACCAGAGAAACAAAAAGAAACCAGAAGAACACCTCCGTCTTCAGACTCTAAACCAGAGAAACATAAAGAAACCAGATGAACACTTCTGTCTCCAGACTCTGAACCAGAGAAACAAAAGAAACCAGATGAACACCACCGTCTTCAGACTCTGAACCAGAGAAACAAAAAGAAACCAGAAGAACACCTCCGTCTTCAGACTCTAAACCAGAGAAACATAAAGAAACCAGATGAACACTTCTGTCTCCAGACTCTGAACCAGAGAAACAAAAGAAACCAGATCTCGATCAGACCTCGATTAATCAAGTACTTGTTTGGTCTGTAAAATGTCAGAAAATCTTGAAAATGTGTTGTGATGTGATGATGTTCTCAAATGACAAATCAAAATGATTCAGTTTTAATGAATTATTTGTCATATTGAGCAAAGAAATCAGAAAATATTCACATTTAAGAAGCCGTAAAACCAGAGAACTGATTAACTGATTGATCTGTGTGGCAGTGGGGCGTGGAGTATCTGGTCAGGACCTAAATACCAGGTTCCACCCCCCAGTCACTGCTGCTGAACTCTACACAAGATAATTTAGCTTCATTTCAAGAGGAACTAAACCCCTAAACCACGTAAAACTAGTGTATAAAGTCATCTAGTAATATTATTTAGTGATCCAGGTCCAACTCTTGGAAGTTTTGTGTATTTTGTGTTGTGGGTGTATGTACCGCCTTCTCTGGCTAACCCCTCCCAATACATTGGAATTTTCCTATTAGCTGGCTCATCCCGCAGCTGTGTGAACCAGAGCGCAGTGCGTCCAGTCTGCCCAGCAACAGTGAGTGCTATTTTCTGACTGGCTGATAGGTCGCTGATTCAGGACAGCTGTATGAATGAACTACGCAGAGCTAACTGCCTTTGCATCATGGGTTCATAGATTCCATGATCCCCTGCGGTGCTCACTCGCCCCTCCTTCCTCTCCCCACCCACTTTTAGTTCAGTTCCTCTTTAAGTACAGTGGGAGGATGTGGAACCCTTATCACACTCTCAACATTCCACATGTATCATAAAGTTTCCACTTTGACAGAGAGAAGCTGTCCAGATGTTCAGTTTCCAGCCTGTTAACTGTGTCTTTGTCCTTGTCCTGTCCTGTGTCCCTGCAGCCTGCTTCATCACCTCTGTCATCACTGTGACCGACTGTCACCAGACCCTAACAGTGTGCTCAGAGGGGGTTCCCTCACTGAAGAAGACGACACAGTGAGCCTGCTGAGGCCTCCCTCACATGTGACTGGCATTCTTCCATCTGTATTTCTCTTTCAACTGTTCAAACATTAGATTTACGACCGCCTCCTGACTTATCATCACCACCATCTTTCATACAATTGAGTGCTGTTCAGACATGTCTTCACTCACAGGTGATATAGTTATGACCAAACTGTTTTTCAATATTCTTAGAATTTTCCCATCTCACTTTCCTTTTTTCTTTGACTTGACTTTGTAGCTGCTGTGCTTCTGCCTTTCCTCCATCAGTCATGACTTCAAATGCATCACTCTGTGTGCAGCACGGAAATGTCGCCAGGCAACATGAAAACAAAACACTGGCATACGGAGAAACACAGAGTCGAGTAGAGCTGATACACTCGATCAGCACTGTGTGAACTCATTTGACAGTGTTTGGATATTAAAAAGTGTACGCACCACAGCTTTAAGAATGTGTGGATGGTGTCGCTCTGCACCAGTCAGCTTAAAACAGCGGTTAAATGAGTCTGGTGTGGATCTGTCCTGTCCCTCTGTGACCAGCACATACACACAGGAGTAAATGTATTAAACATGGATCATGTTTGTTGAGGCAGACACAAGCTTTCCTGAACTCCTGAACCAAAACAAACATGATTAACTCAGAGTGGGTCTCAAATACTACAGCGACTTCCTACTGTCAGCAGTCTGTCTGAGTTTGAGGGAAGAGGGTGAAGTAGTTCAAGAGAACAGGACACCTGAACACCAGTAAGACCTCAGGCGGGGGCCAAGAGTATACGTGATACACAGACGTTTACTACATCTGTATATCACGTATACTACATCTCTATATCACGTTTACTACGTCTGTATATCACGTATACTACGTCTGTATATCACGTTTACTACATCTGTATATCACGTTTACTACGTCTGTATATCACGTTTACTACATCTGTATATCACGTTACTACATCTGTATATCACGTATACTACGTCTGTATATCACGTTTACTACGTCTGTATATCACGTATATTATGTCTGTATATCACGTTTACTACATCTGTATATCACGTTTACTACATCTGTATATCATGTTTACTACGTCTGTATATCACGTATATTATGTCTGTATATCACGTTTGCTACATCTGTATATCGCGTATACTACGTCTGTATATCACGTTTACTACATCTGTATATCACGTTTACTACATCTGTATATCACGTTTACTACATCTGTATATCACATATACTACATATGTATATCACGTTTACTACATCTGTATATCACGTATACTACGTCTGTATATCACGTATACTACATCTGTATATCACGTTTACTACATCTGTATATCACGTTAACTACATCTGTATATCACATATACTACATCTGTATATCACGTATACTACATCTGTATATCTCATATACTACATCTGTATATCACGTTAACTACATCTGTATATCACATATACTACTTCTGTATATCACGTTTACTATGTCTGTATATCACGTATACTACGTCTGTATATCACGTTTACTACGTCTGTATATCACGTATACTACATCTGTATATCACGTATACTACATCTGTATATCTCATATACTACATCTGTATATCACGTTTACTATGTCTGTATATCACGTATACTACATCTGTATATCACGTATACTACATCTGTATATCTCATATACTACATCTGTAGATCACATATACTACATCTGTATATCTCATATACTACATCTGTATATCATCTATTTCATGTTAATATATTCCCACCTTATCTATACTACTACATAACTGCTCTGTACTGTACATGGTGTATATATTACACTTCTGATTGGAGGCTGCATTTCGTTACCCTGTATTTGTACATGTGTAATGACAAAGAAGTTGAATTGAACCTAATCTAATCTAATCTAATCTAATCTAACCTAATCTAAATGGAGTTTGAGAACAGTGAACACATCCTTCCTCTCTAGCTGTTTCACAGCATGACTTGAGTGGAGGTGGTTTGATGAGGACCAGATTGAGCTAGTCTGCAAAATATGTCGCCAGTTGGTGCCAACAAGGATGGGAAAGACCAAGTCTTGGTCTGGACTACAAGTCCAGACCAAGTCTTGGTCTGGACTACAAGTCCAGTGACTGTGTCGGACGGAGTGTGTGCTCCAGAGACGTCCGACACAAGAATCAAGCCGAACAACGCTGAACTGTAGATAAATCAGAGTCCTGAACAATCCTAAAAACGTGGGTTCATCTCCAACACTCTCAATATTTAACAGCGGAGTCTGTCTCTGTATTGTTCTGCCTGTAGTTGAAATAATACCTTCTAATATGTATTGAACCCCAGTCTGCTGCTAACCCTAAAACCAGGTCTTAACCCTGAATCCTCACTTTCCCCAAATGTCCTCACTCCGTATGGTTTATATGTTTTTTGGTCCTTACAAAGCTACACATGCGAGAACACACACACACACACACACACATTGTTGGTGTGGATACAGTTGTGGTGTCACAGTGAGCAGATGTTAAATATAATAAGCATACACAAGTCATTAAAGCTGTAGTTTGTAACAAACGTGTGTTACTTTCATGAAGTCTGTGGCTGTTGATGAGTCAGCAGCACAGTGTGTTTAATTAACAGCACCTTCATTAATGTGCTGTGTGTGTGTGTCTGTGTGATGCTTCACTACTGAGACCAAGACAGAGACCAAGACTGAGACCAAGACTGAGACCAAGACTGAGACCCAGACTGAGACCAAGACAGAGACCAAGACTGAGACCAAGACTGAGACCAAGACAAAGACCGGGAAAAAAACAGACTAGTGTTGAAGTTACAGCATAACTTGCATGACCTTTCATTGTTATGCAGATGACACACAGCTATATTTATCAATGAGGCCGGATGAAATAAATCAGGTTGTTCAACTCCAGGAATGTCTCAGAGACATTAAGTCCTGGATGACCTGTAACTTTCTACTTTTAAACTTTTATACTCGGCCCTAAACACCTCAGAGAAAAACTTTCTGATCACATTGTCACTTTAGATGACATCACCCTGGCTTCCAGTTCCACTGTGAGGAACCTTGGAGTTTCTTTTGACCAGGAAATGTAATTTGATTCACACATAAAACTCATTTCCAGAACAGCCTTCTTCCACCTGTGGAACATTATGAAAATTAGAAACATTCTGTCTTTACAGGATGCTGAAAAACTAGTTCATGCTTTTGTTACATCTAGATTAGATTACTGTAACTCCTTATTATCAGGATGTTCCAACAAGTCTGTTAGAACCCTTCAGTTCATTCAAAATGCTGCAGCACGAGTTCTGACAGGAACTAGAAAGAGAGACCATATAACTCCAGTGTTAGCTTCTCTACACTGACTCCACCCACAGTTGAGAATTCAATTTAAAATCCTCATCCTCAAGTACAAAGCACTTAATGGTCAGGCCCCTTCATACCTGAAAGACCTAGTCTTACCTTATCACCCTAACAGACCACTTAGGTCACAAAATACAGGTTTACTTGTGGTTCCCAGAGTCTGCAAGAGCAGAATGGGAGGCGGAGCCTTCAGTTACCAGGCTCCTCCTCTCCTGTGGAACCAGCTTCCAATGACAGTTCGGGAGGCGGAGCCTCTCTCTGTATTTAAAGTTAAACTTCAAACTTTCCTTTTTGATAAAGCTTATAGTTAGAGCTGGTTCAGGGAAACCTGGACCAGCTCTTAGTTCTGCTGCTATAGACCTAGACTGCTGGGGGATTTTCCTGTGGTGCACGCACATTCACTCTCTCACACTCAGGGTATGAATATGACTTTTTATATGTCATTAACCTTGTCTCTTTCTCTCCCTAGTTTGTGTCCTTCCTTCCTTCCCTCTCTCTCTCTCTCTGTATCCTCATCTTGCAGGTTGCAGGATCCAGATCCAGTTTTTGAGGCTATCCATATCATACATATCATTTTTGAGGACTGTCTTCCAGAGAGGCTGAACAATGTCCGTCCCATGCAGTGTGACAGGTCTGAGGCTTGGTGTAAAAACAGCTGCTGACCAGTGATGGCCCTGAGACCAGGACTCTGTGGTGACCCAGTCCGGGGTGCTGGGTTCCTGCAGTGTGCTGCTGATCTGCCTTCAATAACAGAGTCACCATGTCCAAATAAACAGTCACCACCCGAGTCAAACACAGATCCACACTCAAGAAAATGTTCTCGAAAAGTGTCACAGTCTCCCAGATTTCACACGTTCATGTGTGCTGATGCTGTCTGTCTGTCTATCTGTCTGTCTGACTGTCTGTCTGACCATATTGCTGTATGACACACCCATAGACCATAATATAAAGCAACAAAATATAGAATTTTAACCTTCAAATACTTTAATCATCATCAGTCATCTAGTGAGAAATCCTCACCCTCTTGCCTTCCTCTCACCTTTCATATGAATAACCCTCCCGCTGCTGCTGTGGTGTTTTGATATGTGTGTTGTTGAAGCTCCTCAGTTTGAACTCTGCCTCAGACTCCACTCTCGTGCCAGTGAACACGTACAAAACAAGAGATTAGGATACTGGGAAATCCCAACATGGAACCCTTCTGTTGGCAGTTACCTGTTATCATTTGTTAATATTTGACATGTGTGAGGTGAGGTGATGTGAGAGGATGATCCTCAGCAACAAGCACCAGTGATGTGTCAGGGGGCCAAAAAGCAGCAGAAAACACAGACTCACCAGGTGAACATAAGGCACAAAGTATCCATAGAGGGCAGCGGGGATACCGAACGCCCAGATGCGATATCCTATAGACTTCCAGATGTTGATGTTAAAGAGCTGACTCATGGTGGGACACCTGCTGCCTGTTTGGCTGTGACTGAACCTGTTGGGCAGGAGGGGCTTGTAGGTGAGGCTGGCCAGCATCAGCACAAACATGAAGATGCAGAGGATGCGCATGGTGGTGTGAAGGCCCACATTCTTCAGCAGACCTGACAGCAGGAACGGTAAAGTAATGGTGAAGATGCTGCTGCCAGCTGTCACGATGCCGTTCACCAGGCCCAGGCGCTTCTTGAAATAGTGTCCCAGGATGACCAGGCTGGGCTGGTAGGCGAAGGAGCAGCCGCAGGAAAACACTATGCCATAGGTGAAGTACATGGGACCAAGGGATCTGTGAAGGAGGAGGACACATGAAGCAGGAGGACACATGAAGCAGGAGGACACGTGAAGCAGGAGGACACATGAAGCAGGAGGACACGTGAAGCAGGAGGACACACGAAGGAGGAGGACACACGAAGCAGGAGGACACGTGAAGCAGGAGGACACGTGAAGCAGGAGGACACGTGAAGCAGGAGGACACGTGAAGCAGGAGGACTCTTGAAGCAGGAGGACACATGAAGGAGGAGGACACACGAAGGAGGAGGACACACGAAGCAGGAGGACACACGAAGCAGGAGGACACATGAAGAAGGAGGACACATGAAGGACATTTTCTGGTACGATACTGATACTGGTACTGGTACTGGTACTGTTACTGATACTGATACTGATACTGTTACTGTTACTGTTACTGATACTGGTACTGGTACTGATACTGATACTGATAATGGTACTGGTACTGGTACTGAAACTGTTACTGTTACTGATACTGATACTGGTACTGATACTGTTACTGGGACTGATACTGATACTGATACTGATACTGTTACTGATACTGGTACTGGTACTGGTACTGATACTGGTACTGATACTGATACTGATACTGTTACTGTTACTGATACTGATACTGATACTGGTACTGATACTGATACTGACACTGGTCCACCTCACTGGATCAGCAATCCTACATATCGCACGCTTCACTATACACAGAAAGTAAAAATCAGCAGCAGCATTTTAGCTGAGTCATGTCGGAGGCTGATTTTCTCGTACACAGCTGGATAATTATTTCTTTTAAATAGCTTGAAATGGAACAAAGGTTGAAAGGTCTAAAATGACTGCAGTGGACTGATATCAGTCTGATATCACATGAAAAAGTGATCACAAGTGTTTGAACACATGTTTCTGTGTTGCTGTGAGTTCTTAGTATGCGATTCAGGTGTATGATTGACACCAGGATACCAGAATACTACAATACTGTGTAATAATACACCACAGCAACAGACACAAGGATATTTTTTGTTTAAAGAAAGTGCATGTAATCACACAGCGATTAATGAATCAAAGTGGTGGCGTCACTGATAACAGTGGCACCTCCACTATATTCACTATAATGTCCAGTAAAGTCGACAAATTCAGTTTGGTGCTTTGAAAAGAAGCTTTGGAAAAATGGAGCTCACTTTCAAAAATTTGAAGAAAGCAATATTTTTTTACATTTTTGTCAAAGTTTGACAAAAATAGCTTGTTTTTTTAAATGCTGATTGCAGTACCCACTTTGGACACTAGAGGCTACGAATAGTGATTAGTGATGTTTAGTGTTCTACAGTTTCAAATTACGCATTAGAGTTAAACCACTAAATATAAGTTATAATGACTATACATATACACATATACATACATACATATAAACTATGATATTATATATATATATATATATATATATATATATATATATATACATATGAACTATGATATTATATATATATATACATATAAACTATGATATTATATATATATATATATATATACATATAAACTATGATATTATATATATATACATATAAACTATGATCATATCACATACATTTGCTGATTTATGTCAGAAATCATGTTGCAACAGTAAAATGAAATGATTAGTTTTCTTACTTGATAAAGGAGCTGGCGAAAAGGCCGACCAGGCCCACAGCAGCGCCCCCTACTGCTGTAATTCTGCAGCCAAAGATGTCGGTGAAGACGCTGACAATGGGAGAGCAGAAGAAGATCATCCCCATGGAGAGGGAGCCCACCCACGCTGCAGGAGACACACACACACACACACGGTCAACAAATCAACCACTAAACACACAACAAGCTGAAAGTCAGAGTGAGTTCTGTGAGGCGACTGCGACAGATGCTGGCTACAGTGACGCACACACACACACACTGTCAGGAAACTCTCTCTTCAGTTGTTTGTTTCTGCATTCATTCATTCATCATTCATTCATCCTCGTGTGTAACCTTGTGGCAACAGAGCGACATAGAGCTGCGGCGGCAGTGAGACGACAGGGAAACGCGGCAGTGAGACGACAGGGAAACGCGGCAGTGAGACGACAGGGAAACACCATGGAGATCTGTCTTTGACCGGATGAGTTCATCATAACAAGCAGATAAACATCCATACGTCATATGGATCTATCTATGCTCACAGGGCTGTGTACTGGCAAGAATCCACTGTTATATAAAAGAATTATAACTTTTTATAATATTATATTATATAAACTTATATACATTTACTGTCAGAAAGTAACAAAAGTCACTTTCTGACATTAAATGTACTCACGTTTTAGAAGTAAAAGTATTCAGGAAGTGAGGAGATAGAATGGAGCAATAGTTGCTCAGTGGTAGAGTGAGTCGTCTTTCAACTGGAGGGTTGAGAGTTTGATTCCTGGCTCCTGCTAGTCTGTGTGTGTGTGTGTGGGTATGAGAGCTGTGTGATAGAAAATGTGCTGTTGTGTGAATGTGAGAGTGAATGGCTATGAATGGGTGAATGGCTGTGAATGAGTGAATGGCTGTGAATGGGTGAATGGCTGTGAATGGGTGAATGGCTGTGAATGAGTGAATGGTTGTGAATGGGTGAATGGCTATGAATGGGTGAATGGGTGAATGGCTATGAATGGGTGAATGGCTGTGAATGAGTGAATGGCTGTGAATGAGTGAATGGCTGTGAATGGGTGAATGGCTGTGAATGAGTGAATGGCTATGAATGGGTGAATGGCTGTGAATGGGTGAATGGCTGTGAATGGGTGAATGGCTGTGAATGAGTGAATGGCTATGAATGGGTGAATGGCTATGAATGGGTGAATGGCTGTGAATGAGTGAATGGCTGTGAATGGTCACCAAGACCAACTCTTCTTCTTCTTCTGATTTTATTTGAGACAGTTAGGGGAACTGTGTTGGAGTAAAAGTCAAAGTTGCAAGAAGTATAAATAGCAAAGTAAAGTACAGATACGTGAATTTTGTACTAAAGTACAGTAATGAAGTATTTGTACTTTGTTACAATACCACAGTGCAAGAATGGTGATACAATACAATCCGTATGCAGGGCTGATGTGTTGTGATTTATATATAATATAAGCAAGGTGATATTCAAACGATCATTCAATCTTTTCTTCCATCTGTTAGTGTGAACTGTGTGATAGTGTATCACAGCACAGGTCAGACAGACAGGTCTGCACACGTCACATGTTGTTTTCACTGTTAAAGCTGCAGCAGGAGGAAACGGCAGAGCAGCCACAGTTGTGTCAGGTTTCAGGCTCAGTGCTGGTTTTACTGCAGGACGGGATTCTGTCTGAATCCTCAACTCACCTTGTGCTCTGACAGTATTCCATGTTCTCGGGTTTCCCCGAGAGAAGCAGTGAAGCAGCTTAGACCAAAAACACTGACAGCACTCACCACACTTCTGTCCACGGTCACAGTTATGTACATGAGTACTACTGATAACATTACTGATGTAGTAGTGCCTCAGATAATGACACCCTAACCAATTATGAAAAATAACAGCAATTACTAGTTCATCTGCACCATCATAATTCATAATGGGTGGTTGCAGCTGTTTTTAACATAGAGTATTTTGCTTTACTCTGATAATAATCTACAGCCTCACATCTCTAGGGTCACTGCTCGCCATCGCAGGTCTTCAGCTGTGTTGTTGCTAAATGATGAGATTTGAGACATTTACAGTTTGATTGTTGCGCCTCTGTCTGTGGCACTCCTGATCGTCTGAGTAGGAACTAATAACTGTGCCGTGCCGAGTCGAGCTGGTGGAAACATGCCATAAGAAGCCTGCAACTTTTTAAACTGTACATCAGGATTTAAGTCACTGTTCCCTCGTATATCCCACAGTGCAATATACTGACATGGGAGCTCCTTTGCATCATTTTTCTGGCTGTTGTTTCAGATTGTGAGTCAACACACAGTCAAAGCTTCTCAGGATGTTTTCCAGACACTGTGGCCAGGAGCTGCTCGGCCTGTAATGTCATAAATGAGAGCACATAACAAAGCTGAAGAGTCAAGAGGAAACGATTGTGGTTTCATCTGCAGAAGCATTTGTGCTTCAGACAAAGAAATTCCAGATTAAACAACTGTAAATCCAGGATTCTCTTCCTCTCCCACTGACACTGACAGAGGAAGTCATGTGTGCTTTAAAGACTCTCCTGCTGAAAACCTGAAAGGATACATTCCAAAACTACCAGCAGTCCCTGAACTACACACATCACATTACCACTCTGCAGTGGTTGTTAATCTTAAATTTGTTTTCGGACGTTCCCAGAGAGTTCCTGACACTTAGCACATCGGGTATCGATGCTACACCCTGATCTGACTCCATTATGACAAACACGCACGACACACGGGTAAAGCAGAGATGCGTCATTGCTCCGTCGTCGTTCTCCATCTTCATCGCAGACATTCTCCAGTTTACAGGTTTGACAGACTTCTGAACATCAACAGATTCACCGTGTCCATCACAGAGCTGCAGTATGCAGACCATAATGCTATTGTAGTCCTCTCAGAAGACGACCTACAATGCACCTTGACTGCTTTCATGAGAGCATACAGCTTGGTCTGGCCATCGACATAAAAAAATCCTCCATCAGCCTCCACCAAACATCTTCATTGACAACACCAGGTGGGAAAACCACTTCCCATACCTAGGCAGCCTCTTGTCATCTAAAGCCACCATTGATGAAGAGGGACACCATCGTCTTAGCTGTGCCAGTGGGACATACTCAAGACTGAAAAAACCTCCAGTCAAAGACCAAAATTCTGGTCAGTATTGCTCCCCACTCTCCTGTGTGGGTCAGAAGCCTGAATTCAGCCAGAATTCTCAGGATAATCTGGGAGGGTCGACAGACTGACACCAGTGTCCTGGAGGAGGCTGCCACCATCGCCCAACACCAGCTCAGATGGACGGGGCAGATGCCTGACTCTCGCCTTCCAAGCAAGTTCTCTACTCACAGCTTGTTCTGGGAACGCGTGGACCAGGAGGCCAAACGAAAAGGTACAAGGACGACATCAACGCAAACTTCAACAAGGGCCACGTTGGCCTAAAGACCTGGGGGGCCACAGCTGCGCAGTATAATGACCATCTCAATAGTGCTGCAGAAGAAAGGAGATTGCTGCCACCAAAATGGTTCCACCCAAACCCACAACCACCATTACCCGCCCATGCCCACACTGCCCCAAAATATGCAGGTCCACGATTGGCCTCTTCGCCCACCTGAGGACCCATGAAGACCAAGAAGGAGGACAGACACACTGGAACCCGAGTGTCCACCGGTGATGATGACTATTTGTATATTTGTGAGGTCCAAAAAAATGGAACGACGACAATGAAGACATTTTGATCTTGTGGGGACATTTTGGCTTGAAATGTTTTTCAGGTTCAAGACCTGGTTGTAGGGTTAGAATTGCGTTAAGGGTTAGGGTAAAGGTTAGCAGGAATTCATTATGTCTAGGAAGTGTCCTCACTGAGATATAAAAAGAAGTTTGAGTGCACACACACACACACACACGTCTGTTTTGCACTCTTGTGTGGACACTCATCGACATAACGAGTGATTTACATACCTTAGCCATCACAACTAAATGTCTAACCCTAATCCTAAAACCAGGTCTTAATCTTCAAAAAGCCTGTGGAAAGTAGTGTGGACCAAACCGCCTACTAAAGACACACACACACACATACAGGTCATTCAGGAGAGCTAACCCATTTTCATTTTCCAATTGAATATGTGTTTTGGATTATTTTATGATTTATGCCATTAATTGCAAAACATACATCTATTTCTGATGATGTCAGCCCATGGCCAAGTGGAAAGGGAACCAGGCTTGTAACCAGAGGGTTGCCGGTTTGAGTCCCCACCAGCTCAAAAATGGCTGTGGTACCCCTGAGCAAGGTACTCAACCCCAGCGGTGCCCCAACCCTGGGCACCGCTCAGTGTGGCACTAATTCCAGGATGGGTTAAATGCAGAGAAATCATTTCCCTAAAACGGATTAATAAAGTGCAGGAATGCTCTGTCTTCTCTTAAACACTATGATAATAATAACAATATGTTAGATATTTTCTGATTTTGACGAGATTTCTCACTGTTTTTACAGAGTTTTTGATTGTTTTACCTGATGAACCGCAGCCCAATCAAAGGCTCTAATGAATCTAATGAACCTGATGACTGTTGTGAAGAAGCTCAGAGAGCATGCACTAAAGCAGCTGCTCCTCCATTCACTCGACTTAATGGACACGACTAATGGACGAGCACACGTGTCACACACGCCGTTTCCCTGCTTTTGTTACATAAACAGCATCTGTGTCCACTGGGATAAACACACACACACACACACACACAGAGAACACCTGTATCACCACCTCAACATGATGCAGGTATAAAATTATACAAATGTTCAATTTAATAATGTTAGTCATTACAATAAACATCAGTTCAGAATCTTAAACGTTCAACAGTGTTTTCAGACAGGAGCAGCTTCTGTGTGTTCTTCTCGAGTTTCATCCACAGGTGTCTTTGTGATCAGGATCTCTGATCAGGATCTCTGATCAGGATCTCTGATCAGGATCTCTGATCAGGATCTCTGATCAGGATCTCTGATCTGCACGTTAACTGTCTGACTGTTTTATGGCACTTTTCCATGATATAGTTCTTGCACTACTTGGCTCGACTCAACTTATCATCAGGCACAGCTTTTCCATTACTGTGGTCCCGCCTCAATGTGGGCGGGGTCATGAGTTTATACACACTACACACAAACTGGAGCAGAGCAGTTGTTTTCAGTGAAGTGAAATATGCCGTCACTACACACACCACAGTCCTCTGTTCAATACTGACATGTTTCTCACTGACCTACAGTTTGACGTCAGTCTCTGACCAATCACTGACCAGCAGTCTGTTGACATGACTTTATCATTTCAGCGGGGATGTCAATAATATATCATATGTTAATAATCGGTTTGTATCGATACAGGGTAATAAGCCTGTATATATCGGTATCGGTATCAGCTGATATCGGAATCGGCAATGAAGTGTTGGACAATATCGGCAAATCAAATATCGGTAATAAGCCAATATCGAACAGCTCTACTTTTTAGTATGGTGCATGCACAGAACTCCAAATCTGACTCCAGTCCGACTAAGTGTATACACGCACCAGTAATCAGACTATGAATCACATTATCCAGGTACGTTAGTCGATTTAAGAACGTGTTTACATGACATAGAGAAGCCAAATTATTGTCTTAGTCCAATTATAATCCGACAGACTCAGGAGTTACAGGGATATTTTTCCTCTGTGGAGAAGTTTCTCCAGCCCATTAGAAACATGTTAAAGTGGTTATGCTGTCACAACCACAAACACCTGAGTGGTTGTGCACAGACCAGGTCCTGAGCAGACTATAATAATAACACCATGTGAGGCTGTGATGAGGAAAGCTGCATCTTAAGTTGTAACCTCTGTCCTTCATGTTTGTGGCCTCACGCCACAGGAAGACAAAGTGATGCTTGATGACGTCTGTCACAGTCTGTCACAGTCTGTGAGGAATGACTTCCCTCTGCAGTGGCTACATCGTGTCCATATGAAGCATGTTTCGTGTTAGAGGAAACAAAGAAGGGGGCGGTGTTTTCCAGCTGCTTGGTGATTGGGGGAGATTTTCATCCACCCTATTTTCATTTTCAAGCAGATGCTTTTCATTCACTTTTGTTCGTGTGCTTTTTCATTCAACTGCTAATGTTGGATATTTAAACTATATTGAGGTTTGTTTTTTTAAATAAAATAAAATACATTTCAATTTATGTTCTGGTTTCTTTCTTTCTGTGACAGAATATCTTTAAATTCAACGTCATTTTGAGGTTTGGGACAAAATCTTTTCCTCCATCTTTTGCATAAATCAAGAAAATGTGCTATTCACTATTAACTACAATAAACAGCACACTAGCCCTTTATTATTTTATTTAACACCTTATTCTACATAATCTTATTCTACCCCTATTATGACATGAATTCAGATTTTTCCTGATTAAGGTGATAATACGGGCTTAATAATGACTCATAAAGGTCAGGTATGCTACTTATATGCATGTTAGTGAGCACCTAGTTAATTGTGAATATGTGTTCCCTAATCTAAAGTGTTACAGATGAATTGACAGTGAAAATGACAGTGAAAGTTCTCTGTGACGTCTGATGTTCACCATGATTTCAGAGCTGTGAATCACCTCAAAGACCAAAGACAATGAACGATTCATCCTTCGTGACAGAATCCCTTCATTTAATCTGTCTTTTTGTTCAAATGTCATGACTCTTCCTGGTATCGGCTCAGCTCACCTGGAACCGGACCAGGACAGGTACCAGGTTCTGTCAGTGATGCTGGGGTGAGACTAACTTTGCTGGAAAAGCAGGTGAAGTTGTGTTATTGTGTGAGTGACCGAGGGACTGCACCACTCTTATCAGTCAGCAATACATGTCTTACATCATGTGTTCATGTGTTCATGTGTTCATGACCTGCTGATGTGTGTCATGTGCAGCAGGTCTAAGAGCTTTCAACATGTTCACCTGCTGCAGCCTTTATCTCTGCACAGCCTTCACCTCAATTCAAGCTCACACACGCACACGCACGCACACACACAAACACACACACACACACACGCACACACACACACAAACACACACACGCACACACACACACACACACACGCACACACACGCACACACACGCACACACACACACCCCAGCCTGTTAAATATTAACAGGCTGGTGGTTTGAAAACACATCAGTGTTGGTTGTGTGGACTGCTTCCATCCATCTCTCCTAATTCCACTCTGTGTAATGTTGTAAACTGTGGCTATAAACTATATATTTAACGATATTACAACAGTATAGACAAATATACAAATATCCTACACTTGTGAAGTAAGAGAACATTGAACTTTAGGTGAATCTGGACTGAGAGTGAAGGTAACCTGAGGTAAGACTAGTGAAGCTGTCTGCAGGTCCAGTCAGGATCCAGAACTTTGTGCTCGTGATCACTGTCACTGACAGCTATGAGGGGCCTTCGGGTCATGTGAGGAAAAGCAGGAAGTGTGAACAGGTAGCGCATCATGGCGGCTGGGAGAGAACGAGAGCGCCTCGGCCAAGCTGCCGCTTTATTGAACAGTCTGCTATCTTCACCAGAAGCCATTCACAATCTATCAAATAATACATCACTTCAACCACACATGCCTCCGTTGACGGTGAAACCACGTCACTGTTCCCCTCTGGTCGTAGCAGTACTAACATGCCACCGATGGCAGCTAGAGAGGGACCTCGTTATCAGGCACAGCAGCGCTTTACTGCGGTCATCAAGGCAGCCGGGGTTCGCGTTTGCCTCCGCAAATCTACTCACGTTTACGGTAATGGTAATAAAACTGTACTGAGGAGCTGGGAGTGACTGTGAGGAGTCCAAGATTCACTACTGAACTAAGTACTTCCTAGACTACCTGCATGAATAATATGAGCCCCGGTTGGAGCAAGGGCCTTTCTGCATGGAGTTTGCATGTTCTCCCCGTGTGTGTGTGTGTGTGTGGGTTCTCTCCGGGTTCTCCGGCTTCCTCCCACAGTCCAAATACTTTCCAAGAGGCTTTCAAATTCAAAATATAACTCAGTGTGTAAGATAGACGTCATTCACAGGTCAGGAGCCACACATGGCTCAACCTCAAATGTAAATACTGGTTTGCACTTCCAGGCCACCGTAGCATACAACTCTCTCATGGAAATGAATGCTTTACTTATTCAAAATAGACATGTTATTCTAATTATCTTTCTGATTTGAACGTATGATGTGAATGAATGGGACTTTTCCTCTGTGATTATCAGCTTTCATTCATTCATTCATTCATTCATACAGTGTCACCTCACTTCAACGACGACAGAGTCATCCTCAAGTGACTGTAGTGCTGAGGAAGTGTGAAGAACCAGACAGACAGACAGACATAGAGACAGACAGACAGACAGACAGACAAAGAGACAGACAGACAGACAAAGAGAGAGACAGACATAGAGACAGACAGACAGACAAAGAGACAGACAGACAGACAGACAGAGACAGACAGACAGACAAAGAGACATAGAGATAGATAGATAGATAGATAGATAGATAGATAGATATATAGACAGACAGATGATAGATAGATAGACAGACAGACAGACAGACAGACAGACAGACAAAGAGACAGACAGACAGACAAAGAGAGAGACAGACAGACATAGAGACAGACAGACAGACAGACAAAGAGACAGACAGACAGACAAAGAGACATAGAGATAGATAGATAGATAGATAGATAGATATATAGACAGACAGATGATAGATAGATAGACAGACAGACAGACAGACAGACAGATGATAGATAGATATATAGATAGATAGATAGATAGATAGACAGATGATAGATAGATAGACAGACAGATGATAGATAGATAGACAGACAGACAGACAGATGATAGATAGATATATAGACAGACAGATGATAGATAGATAGACAGACAGACGGACAGACAGATGATAGATAGATAGATATATAGATAGATAGATAGACAGACAGATGATAGATAGATAGACAGACAGACAGACAGATATATAGATAGACAGACAGACAGACAGACAGATATATAGATAGATATATAGATAGATAGATAGATAGATAGATATATAGATAGATAGATAGATAGATAGATATATAGATAGATAGATAGATAGATAGATAGATATATAGATAGATAGATAGATAGACAGATGATAGATAGATAGATAGATAGATAGATAGATAGATAGATAGATGAAAACATCAAGGACTGTAAAGTGGCTCTGGTTTCACTCCACAGCATGACACAGAGGTGGTTTTAATGGCATGAGGCCTGTAACACAGATGTGGAGGCCACTGACCTGTCTCACTCCCCACCCCTGCATTCTGCACTGTGATTGGCCCATTCAAAAATCTAACTTCCCATTTTCAGTGTGCATTCACTGTCATGTGACCTCTGTCCTGATTGTTCCACACCTGGTGGATTCATGCTACACAACCAAAGAGCCACACTTCACTCATTCATTCATTCATTCATTGTCCACATTCTACTCCAAGCGGATTCTTCACAGATGTGAAACCTCTCCTCATCCTCCATCATTGTGTTTGTGCTGTGTTTGCATTGATCATGTGAACACTGCAGAGACACCACCATGCTCGTAAACCCACGTGTGAAATCATTAACTGCCTTATCACCGCAGTAACACTCAGATTACAGCCTGTAACACTCAGATTACAGCCTGTAACACTAAGATTACAGCCTGTAACACTAAGATTACAGCCTGTAACATGAAACATGAGGTCAACAGCTGCACTTCATGAACTTTTACAAGTGAGACGTGAACCCACGACCTTCATGATCTGAAGGTCCAATCCACTTCCTGTTCCCTGCTGATTCACATGAATGGATCATTATCAGGCTTTTGTTTTCCTGATGATTGAATTTGATCAAATCACGCGTGTGGTTTAGTGAAGGCTCTAAAAGTGTATTTCCACCTGTGAACCAGGGCTGAACCATTTGAAATGAACAAAGCTGATTTCACCATTTCTCTTCCTCATTCATTTTCTGCAACTAAGCAACCGACTGCAAAACAGACAATGTGTTTCCTGTGTACGGCACCACATGGTCACATGGTCACATGGTCACATGGTCGTGTGTTAGTATGGATACAGTTCAATCCAACACACACTCACTGTAAAGTCAATGTTGATGCAGTGTCAATCACTATATCTTCTTACACACATGATCCAATATTCATGAATATGTTCAAGTAATAATAATAACTGAGTTATTGGTGATTGTAGAGATTACTGCAGATCACATATTTGGATTAGGATTAATAAAGTTGAAGGAGACTGAGTGACAGATTGTCACACCACAGTTCCCTCCCTGACACACTGTAAATGATCAGTGGAAGGTTGGACGGTGAGACCGTCATCGTTGGATGTCAATGCATCTGAATCTGAGACACAGTGTCTCTCCTGATGGACAGAGGACGTCCCATATACTGGAGTGTGTCTCATTCCCAGTCGTCACTTTAGTACTGGTCCAGTCATGCATCACGATGTATTACACATATGACATTATGAGACTTTATATACATGTCATGAAGCCTATCAGGAAGGAGGCGTGGCCAGTCCATGCATGTGTGAGACAATGTGCAACATGTCATCTTTAAAGTTTTATAACTTGATAACTGAGTTATCAATCATCTTTATTAATAGACAATATAACATGTTGAAAGTGGATTAAGGACCATGGAGGATGGAAATGCTGGCGTGGCACCAGCAGCCATGACCTTTGACCCTCGTGTGGAGGATACAGAGGTAGAAAATCATATCGTCCAACATCACACATCTCACAACTGCCCTCAATGACACGTGCATTCAATGAAAGAGAGAAACCTCTGGGTTTGCAGCAAAAGGTGAGACAGACAGACAGACAGACAGACAGACATGAACCTGGGACTACTGAGAGGATACAACACACATGATGTTCAGACAGACAGACAGACAGACAGACAGACAGACATGAACCTGGGACTACTGAGAGGATACAACACACATGATGTTCAGACAGACAGGCAGACAGACAGACAGACATGAACCTGGGACTACTGAGAGGATACAACACACATGATGTTCAGACAGACAGACAGACAGACAGGCAGGCAGACATGAACCTGGGACTACTGAGAGGATACAACACACATGATGTTCAGACAGACAGGCAGACAGACAGACAGACATGAACCTGGGACTACTGAGACGATACAACACACATGATGTTCAGACAGACAGGCAGACAGACAGACAGACAGACATGAACCTGGGACTACTGAGAGGATACAACACACATGATGTTCAGACAGACAGACAGACAGACAGACAGACATGAACCTGGGACTACTGAGAGGATACAACACACATGATGTTCAGACAGACAGGCAGACAGACAGACAGACAGACATGAACCTGGGACTACTGAGAGGATACAACACACATGATGTTCAGACAGACAGACAGACAGACAGACAGACATGAACCTGGGACTACTGAGAGGATACAACACACATGATGTTCAGACAGACAGACAGACAGACAGACATGAACCTGGGACTACTGAGAGGATACAACACACACGATGTTCAGACAGACAGACAGACAGACAGACATGAACCTGGGACTACTGAGAGGATACAACACACATGATGTTCAGACAGACAGACAGACAGACAGACAGACAGACATGAACCTGGGACTACTGAGAGGATACAACACACATGATGTTCAGACAGACAGACAGACAGACAGACATGAACCTGGGACTACTGAGAGGATACAACACACATGATGTTCAGACAGACAGACAGACAGACAGACAGACAGACAGACATGAACCTGGGACTACTGAGAGGATACAACACACATGATGTTCAGACAGACAGGCAGACAGACAGACAGACATGAACCTGGGACTACTGAGAGGATACAACACACATGATGTTCAGACAGACAGACAGACAGACAGACAGGCAGGCAGACATGAACCTGGGACTACTGAGAGGATACAACACACATGATGTTCAGACAGACAGACAGACAGACAGACAGACATGAACCTGGGACTACTGAGACGATACAACACACATGATGTTCAGACAGACAGGCAGACAGACAGACAGACAGACATGAACCTGGGACTACTGAGAGGATACAACACACATGATGTTCAGACAGACAGACAGACAGACAGACAGACAGACATGAACCTGGGACTACTGAGAGGATACAACACACATGATGTTCAGACAGACAGGCAGACAGACAGACAGACAGACATGAACCTGGGACTACTGAGAGGATACAACACACATGATGTTCAGACAGACAGACAGACAGACAGACAGACAGACATGAACCTGGGACTACTGAGAGGATACAACACACATGATGTTCAGACAGACAGACAGACAGACAGACATGAACCTGGGACTACTGAGAGGATACAACACACATGATGTTCAGACAGACAGACAGACAGACAGACAGACAGACATGAACCTGGGACTACTGAGAGGATACAACACACATGATGTTCAGACAGACAGACAGACAGACAGACAGACAGACATGAACCTGGGACTACTGAGAGGATACAACACACATGATGTTCAGACAGACAGACAGACAGACAGACAGACAGACAGTTGTTTTTGTCACATCTCACACATGCATGGACTGGCCACGCCTCCTTCCTGATAGGCTTCATGACATGTATATACGTATATAAAGTCTCATAATGTCCTATGTGTAATACATTGTGATGAACGACTGGACTTTCAAACCCGGGTCTTGTTGCTGCAAAGCCAAGAGTGTTACCACTACTCCGCCGTGTGGCCCTTGACGAGGCCCTATAGTAACAACGTGTCATGGAAAAGCACCAGTCAGGTGTAAACATGCATGGTGTGGTTTTAACATCATTTCTGTAATAAAGTATGTGTGTTCATGATGAACAGAAGAATGTCTATTTAGTGACTTACTGTGTATATCTTCTTCTTAAGTTACAGTAATGACAACGTGATTAAAAGGGTTGTTGAGCTACAAATCATCACCTCACAGATAATGTAATGTAATCACTACACACTGTTCTTATCTAACTCACATCCCATTATAGTGACGCTTGTGACAGGCCCCTCCCACTTCCTCACACTTCATCGTTGCTAGAGTCCGACTTGAGGCAGGTGATTAATGACTGAGCAGTCCTTCATGTTCATTGTGGGAACATGTAAACAGGTAGAGACGATAAATACTGTGCTCACGTCAGGAGACAAAGAGCAGGAAACCAGCGGCAGATCACGCACACACACACACACACACACACACGCACACACACGCACACACACACACACGCACGCACACACGCACACGCACAGTTTTCCCAGCGTTCACACAAACATACCAAGGTAGTGATGTTGTGCAAATGCTGCAGAGGCATTAAAAGAAGAAGAAGAATGAAACATGGCAGAATAACGTCATATCTTCATTCATTCATTAGAGTTTATTTCCATATATCATTGCCACACTAACTCCAAACAAAGCTGCAGTCAAGGCCACGTTTTATCGCAACCAAACCAGGTTCAAAGGTTTGAAGAGACCAGAATGATTACATAAGATGCTGAACCAGCTCCAAAGTCACAGAGTAAAACACTACTCTGCAATACTTTCAGTACAGCAGCTCACTTATCCACTAACATTTGATTTTATCTTGGACCATTTTATCATTTGTGAGGATTTAAAGAGAAGAGCCAGAAAAGACCTCACTGTCTGTGAAGAACAGAAACAGAGTCAGTGAATAAAGGATAAAATCATGTCACTCCAGCTTCTACATTCCACTGCTCTGGAAAAATGGCGACAAGACGAGGAAACCACGACATTCTTTGACTTACAATAACAGACGAGAGGCAGCAACAAACCACGACCACACAGCCTCTTACTGGCTCTCTTGATTTACCTCATCAAGTCCCGCCCCCTTGTCCTTCGGTGGTGACCGGGACAGTCATTTTTGCTTATCTTGATGGAAATACACATAAAGGAGCATCTTTCATGACCTAATACTTGAAAATACTGTTTAAATGGAAAGCAACTCTTTTCAATGCAGCTCTACTTTTACATGCTCACATTCCAAACAGCTGCAACAGGTGGTAACAATCCCAGCAGAGCAACACATGCTCATTACATTACAGTCTCATCGCTCACACACACACACACACACGCGCACGCACACACACACACACACACACACACGCACACACACACACACACGCGCACACACACACACACACGCACACACACACACGCACACACACACACACACACACACACACACACACACACGCACACACACACACACACACACACACACACACACCATGAATTCTGCAGTGGATACGCCTGTTGACATTTGTGGACCCAAACTATGGAGCAGTTTTAGACTTCGACTCTGGGGCAGTATCTGAGTCTGCACAAGCAAAAGAGGCTTTTTGGTGCAAACAATGATCGTGTCCATAAAGCTCTGTGAAGAATAACTGCCCATGTCATCATCACTCTCATCGGGGAGGAGATTTTATTGCATATGCAGTTCAACTAAGTGTATACATACAGGAGTAATCGGACTATGGACCTAGGTATGTTAGTCTGACTAAGACTAGCTCGATTGTACACAGGTCGTTTCCTGTGAAAAAGCTGTTTTCAAAGGAAAACATAGCAGTGTTACTGCAGCAAAACAACAACGAAGACAACAACAACGACGACAACGACAACAACACCCTTCAGAAAACCTTTGAAGATCCAGTGTGTAAGAATTAGAGACTGCAAACCGCAACAGATGGAGGACTCCTCCACTCCAGCATGTCAGGGAACTCTGGAGACCTTCACAGATGTTGTAAAGTTTCTGTGTGGGCAGAGCTGCACTTCTTTGTTGGAGTAGTAAGCTTCTGTGTGGCAGCTGAAGAAACATGGCGGCACAAGATGGCTCTCTAAAGTAAGGCCCTTGTCGAAGGTACATTTTTTAAATTTTAAAGCAATTATGTGCTTATATAAACTTATGAGTGAGTTTTTTCACTTTGTGCCAGTAAACTCACAGTAAACTCACAGTAAACTCACAGTAACTTGCAGTAAACTCGCAGTTAACTCGCAGTAAACTCACAGTAAACTCATAGTAAAATCACAGTAAACTCACAGTAAACTCATAGTAAAATCACAGTACACTCACAGTAAACTTACAGTAAACTCACAGTAAACTCATAGTAAAATCACAGTAAACTCACAGTAAACTCATAGTAAAATCACAGTACACTCACAGTAAACTTACAGTAAACTTACAGTAAAATCACAGTAAAATTGCAGTAAACTCGCAGTTAACTCGCAGTAAACTCACAGTTAACTCACAGTAAACTCACAGTAAACTCAGTAAAATCACAGTAAACTCACAGTAAACTCACAGTAAACTCACAGTAAACTCAGTAAAATCACAGTAAACTCACAGTAAACTTACAGTAAACTCACAGTAAACTCCCAGTAAACTTACAGTAAAATCACAATAAACTCACAGTAAACTCACAGTAAACTCACAGTAAACTCATAGTAAAGTCACAGTAAAATCACGGTAAACTCACAGTAAACTTACAGTAAAATCACAGTAAACTCACAGTAAACTCACAGTAAACTTACAGTAAAATCACAGTAAACTCACAGTAAAATCACAGTAAACCTACAGTAAAATCACAGTAAACTCACAGTAAACTCATAGTAAAATCACGGTAAACTCACAGTAAACTTACAGTAAACTCACAGTAAACTTACAGTAAAATCACAGTAAACTCACAGTAAAGTCATAGTAAAATCACGGTAAACTCACAGTAAACCTACAGTAAACTCACAGTAAACTCACAGTAAACTCACAGTAAAATCACAGTAAACTCACAGTAAACTCACAGTAAAATCACAGTAAACTCACAGTAAAGTCATAGTAAAATCACGGTAAACTCACAGTAAACTTACAGTAAAATCACAGTAAAATCACAGTAAACTCACAGTAAACTTACATTAAAATCACAGTAAAATCACCTAAACGTTAATTACGAGAGAGGAAGATCATTTATATTTGCTGTATAATGATTACAGGCATTAATAATGTGATGGTGCCACATCACTGTCCTCTCACTGTCCTCTCATGTCTCACTGTCCTCTCACTGTCCTCTCATGTCTCACAGCAAACCTGACTGTTAACTGAACATTAATGAGCTCCGAGTGGAGATGACGGAGCAGCACTGTGATGATGTCATGATCACAGTAAAAGTTGATATCAGGCACACAGAGTGCATGTCTGTGTGGAGAGGTCAGCCAGTTCAAAGGTCACAGTTCATTGCTGTACCACTGTATGTAATAACTACTAACTAACTACTAATGCTCAGAGACGATCACTGCCATTTCTTTACTCACCGTGTCAGAGACAGACAAATGAGCTAAATCTACCATGAAAGTCATCTCACAGCTTTGAATAAAACAATCACACAGCAAACATGCAGTTTGACCAGGAACAGTCAACTGTTGTGAAGAAAATCCTGATAATAATATCACACTGGAAATAAGTGGAGAGCAAACATGGAAGGGACAAGAAGATGTGTGTCATTCTAATCCAACTCTATCTAAGTGTGTGGATTGTGTGTTTGTTTGAATGAGAGTGCAGATCAAAGAACATATCATCACAATCATTGTTAGAGCCACATCACACTGTGGACCAGGTTTTGGTCTCTGTGAGGTCTACTGGTCCTGACAAGGTCAGTGTTTATGTTTATGGCAAAAAGGGTCCTAAAGAGGCAACAAATACAAGAACACACACACACACACACACGCAGCTATTCTTGTTAGAACTCTGTCTTTCATTCATATAACCAGTGAATGATTAACCCTAACTTTAACACTAACATTAACACTACCATTAACACTAACATTAACACTAACACTAACACTAACACTAACATTAACACTACCATTAACCCTAACTTTAACACTAACATTAACACTAATATTAACACTACCATTAACACTAACATTAACACTACCATTAACACTAACATTAACACTACCATTAACACTAACATTAACAATAACATTAACAATAACATTAACACTAACATTAACACTAACATTAACAATAACATTAATACTAACATTAACACTAACATTAACACTAACATTAATACTAACATTAACAATAACATTAACAATAACATTAACAATAACATTAACACTAACATTAACAATAACATTAATACTAACATTAACACTAACATTAACAATAACATTAATACTAACATTAACACTAACATTAATACTAACATTAACAATAACATTAATACTAACATTAACACTACCATTAACACTAACATTAACACTACCATTAACAATAACATTAACACTAACATTAACAATAACATTAACACTAACATTAATCCTAACATTAACACTAACATTAACACTAACATTAATACTAACATTAACACTAACATTAATCCTAACATTAATACTAACATTAACACTAACATTAACATTAACAATAACATTAATACTAACATTAACACTAACATTAATCCTAACATTAATATTAACATTAACACTAACATTAATCCTAACATTAATCCTAACATTAACACTACCATTAACACTAACATTAACACTACCATTAACAATAACATTAACACTAACATTAACAATAACATTAACACTAACATTAATCCTAACATTAACACTAACATTAACACTAACATTAATACTAACATTAACACTAACATTAATCCTAACATTAATACTAACATTAACACTAACATTAACATTAACAATAACATTAATACTAACATTAACACTAACATTAATCCTAACATTAATATTAACATTAACACTAACATTAATCCTAACATTAATCCTAACATTAACACTAACATTAACACTAACATTAATACTAACATCAACACTAACATTAATCCTAACATTAACACTAACATTAATCCTAACATTAACACTAACATTAACACTAACATTAATATTAACATTAACACTAACATTAATATTAACACAAACATTAACACTAACCACAATTCAAATCTTAGTCCCAAACTTAACCAGTTCCTCAGAGAGGTCCTAAAGAGGTGACCAATACAAGCGCGCGCGCACACACACACACACACACACACTCACACGTTTTAAAGCGCAGATCCTCGTCATCCACGGAGCCGAACTCTCGCAGCAGTGACAGGAAGAGGATCCCGAAGGCGTTCTGGATCCCGAACACGGAACCGTTGCACCACATGGCGGCCAGCATGACTACCCAGCCCCAGCCGCCTTCAGGGTGCACAAACTCGGGCTCCTGGGGTCCCGGGGCCGCGGACTCCTGCTGCTGAGGCAGCGTCGTTTTAGTGTCCAGCTGCTCCTTCTTGTCGTCAGCTGCCAGAGGCTCACCTGTACCTGCGGTGTCTCCGTCTGACACAGTGCTGTTCCCTTGTGTCATTGTTGACTCTTTGTCTTTGATCTCACGTTTGTAAAGATATTTATAAGAAGAGAAAGAAGTTTGTCCTGGTGAGAAAGAACAAAGGTGAACACACTGAAGTGAACTTTCCTCTCACTGTAACACAGTAACACACACGTCTGCTGCTGCTGCTGCTGCACATTTATATATAGACAGCGTGGAGAGGGCGTGGCTCTGGGGCTCACTGCATCTGATTGGACACTGTCATTTGCATGTCAATGATTCTGCTCTTACAGTATCTTCACACACACACTCGTGGACACTCGGTGTAGCTCTGATAAGAGGAAGTGACAGTTTCACTCTGAAGTAAATATTCAGCTGGTGCTAAAAAAGAGAGTCATGTAAGCTGCTGTTTACTGAGACCCAGCAAAGAAGTGCTGCAACATTAGAGACGCCAACTGTTGCAAAAGTTCATTCAGAGGAGGAAGACTGATTAAATGGACTGAAGGTGTGTGGACCAAGACCAGGACCAGGACCAGGACCTGGTCTTATCAACATTATCAGTCAGTTCTTCTCCTCACTATGGGGTTAAATGTGTTATATCTGTATATGTGCAGAGGGTGATCCACACATGTTTCTGGATTTGAATCCACAAATAAAAAAATCCCATTTGTAACTTCTATGTTGATTTTTACACATGTAGATGTGTATTTGTAAATAATATGACATTTGTAAACCTGAAAACTGCATTTGTGGATCGCCAGCACACACATTACAGGACGACCAATAAGCTCCAGCTCCCAATCAGCAGCCACGACAAGGACTTCAGAGTCTCTCAGACAAGAGAGGCTATGCTCTATGACTCTATGGCTCTATGATTCTATGACTCTATGACTATGACTCTATGACTCTATGACTATGACTCTATGACTATGACTCTATGACTCTATGACTATGATTCTATGACTCTATGACTCTATGACTATGACTCTATGACTCTATGACTATGACTCTATGATTCTATGATTCTATGACTCTATGACTATGACTAAGATTCTATGACTCTATGACTCTATGACTATGACTCTATGATTCTATGATTCTATGACTCTATGACTATGACTAAGATTCTATGACTCTATGACTCTATGACTATGACTCTATGACTCTATGACTATGACTCTATGACTATGACTCTATGACTATGACTCTATGATTCTATGACTCTATGACTATGACTATGACTATGACTCTATGACTATGACTCTATGATTCTATGACTATGACTCTATGATTCTATGACTCTATGACTATGACTCTATGACTCTATGATTATGACTCTATGACTCTATGACTATGACTCTATGACTCTATGACTATGACTCTATGACTATGACTCTATGCTATATGACTATGACTCTATGATTCTATGACTATGACTCTATGATTCTATGACTATGACTCTATGACTATGACTCTGATTCTATGATTCTATGATTCTATGACTCTATGACTCTATGACTCTATGACTATGACTCTATGACTCTATGACTATGACTCTATGATTCTATGACTCTATGACTCTATGACTATGACTCTATGACTATGACTATGACTCTATAATTCTATGATTCTATGACTCTATGACTATGCTCTATGACTATGCTCTATGCCTCTATGACTATGACTCTATGACTATGACTCTATGATTCTATGATTCTATGACTCTATGACTATGACTCTATGACTCTATGATTCCATGATTCTATGACTATATGACTATGACTCTATGACTATGACTCTATGATTCTATGATTCTATGACTCTATGACTATGACTCTATGACTCTATGATTCCATGATTCTATGACTATATGACTATGTCTCTATGCTCTATGACTCTATTGCTCTATGACTATGCTCTATGACTCTATGACTATGACTCTATGGCTCTATGACTCTATGACTCTATGACTATGACTCTATGGCTCTATGACTCTATGACTATGACTATATGACTCTATGACTATGATTCTATGACTCTATGACTATGATTATATGACTCTATGAGTCAATGAGTTTATGATTCTATGCTCTATGACTCTATGGCTCTATGCCTCTATGACTATGATTATATGATTAAATGACTCTATGAGTCTATGACTCTGTGATTCTATGCTCTATGACTCTATGCTCTATGACTCTATGCTCTATGGCTCTATGACTCTAAGCTCTATGGCTCTATGCCCTATGACATATGACTCTATGCTCTATGACTCTAAGCTCTATGGCTCTATGCCCTATGACATATGACTCTATGCTCTATGACTCTATGCTCTATGACTCTATGCTATATGACTCGATGCTCTATGCCTCTGACTCGATGCTCTATGACTCTATGCTCTATGGCTCTATGACTCGATGCTCTATGACTCTATGCTCTATGGCCTTATGACTCTATGCTCTATGACTCTATGCTATATGACTCTATTACTATGCTCGATGCTATATGACACTATGCTCTATGGCTCTATGCTCTATGACTCTATGCTCGATGACTCTATGCTCTATGACTCTGTGCTCTATGAGTCGATGCTCTATGACTCTATGCTCTATGCTATATGACTCTATGCTCGATGCTCTATGGCTCTATGACTCTATGCTCTATCACTCTATGACTCGATGCTCTATGACTCTATTACTATGCTTGATGCTATATGACTCTATGCTCGATGACTCTATGACTCTATGCTCGATGCTCTATGACTCTATGCTCGATGCTCTATACTCTATGACTCGATGTTCGATGCACTATGCTCTATGACTCTGTACTCTATGACTCGATGCTCTATGACTCTATGCTCTATGACTATGCTCGATGCTATATGACACTATGCTCTATGACTCGATGACTCTATGCTCGATGCTCTATGGCTCTATGCTATATGACTCTATGACTCGATGCTCTATGATTCTATTACTATGCTTGATGCTATATGACACTATGCTCTATGACTCTATGCTCGATGACTCTATGCTCGATGCTATATGCTATATGACTCTATGCTCTGTCACTCTATGACTCTATTACTATGCTTGATGCTATATGACACTATGCTCTATGGCTCTATGCTCTATGCTATATGACTCGATGCTCTATGACTCTATTACTATGCTCGATGCTATATGACACTATGCTCTATGACTCTATGACTCTGTGCTCTATGACTCGATGCTCTATGTCTCTGACTATGCTCGATGCTCTATGACTCTATGCTCTATGGCCTTATGACTCTATTACTATGCTCGATACTATATGACACTATGCTCTATGGCTCTATGACTCTGTGCTCTATGACTCTATGCTCTATGCTATATGACTCTATGCTCGGTGCTCTATGACACTATGCTCGATGCTATATGACTCTATGCTCTATCACTCTATGCTCTATGACTCTATTACTATGCTTGATGCTATATGACACTATGCTCTATGACTCTATGCTCGATGACTCTATGCCTCTATGACTCTTTGCTCTATGCTCGATGCTCTATGCCTTACCGAAGCTTCAGATTGAGAGCTGAGAGTAGACTGAAGTTCCTGGACCACGTCATAACATGTTTGAGGTCCGACATTGTGCTTTCCTCTGTCTCTGCAAGGCAAGTGTTAATGATAGAACTCGGGAAGCCGAGGTTCTGCTGGCCGCTCACTGTGCAGAGTTTATACCATGTTAGGCATCACGGGGAAGAGAAAAGAGAAAAGCCATAAAGAACACCATGGAGGCTGCAGAGAGAGTCTGCAGGTGGCTTTGGATCAGGAGGAGTGAGCAGTGGAGTAGTGCTGCAAGGACAGAAGTCAGTGTCTGATCAACCCTGGCTGGGTCACCTGAAACGTCCAGTGATCTCAGGCACATCAGTGAGGATGTGTCCAAGAGCATCCTAACATGTATCAATGTACAAGTTACAAATGTTTATTTTCGTATTTGTGGATCTAAAAAACACGCGTGCAAATCCAGACACACGTGTGGATCACCCTCTGCACATATAGATATTACTGGAACACATTTAACACATACCGTCCATGATCACATGATCACAAGTACAGTCCATCATATTCTTTCTGTCAGTCAAATCCCATCATCAGTCACTCATTCATACACTGTGCATCAGTGTGAGCTGGAAATGTTCAGTTACCTGTTACCTGTCATTTTCAAACAGGGACCCCAAAAAGAGGGTCAGGGCAGAAGAGGTGAACGGTGTTCAGTGGTCTTGGTCTGGATAGTCTGGTCTGGACATGCAGGAAAATCTTATAATGCAATCCAGACGTCACTGATGGTGCCCTAGAATACTGTCGTGCTCTTCCCACTTAAACCCAGGTCAGCTGGAGTCCACGATAATGCCCGAAAACGTTTTCTTGTCTAATCTCTTGTAGCTCTTGGCTCCACGTTGCTCTAACAGCATTTACAGTTAGTTTCCTCTGTACACCACCACCACTGGAAATCAAAGAAGATTTAATTTGAATTGCATCAGCTTTTGAGGAATTCTAAGCATTCTGACACATTATGGGCTCAGAGATAATGATCAGTGACTTGTTTTAATACTTGAAAATCCTTTGCAGTCAATGACTGTCTGCAGTCTGAGACGCATGAGATCAGGTGACCTGGTCACTGAAGAACATTCCATTTCATTATCCATCCATACTGTGAAACACTGTTTACATGTCGGCAGCATTGAGCTGAATCTGAGCAGAGGATTATAATCCTGCTCCTTCTGTCCTCCATCATTCACACTTTTCTCCTCCATCATTCACACATTCATCTGTTTTTCGACATGTTCTAGCTCATTATAATCTGGCCTTCCTGTTCGTGAGTGTCATCAGTGGTTTGCTCTTATGACGACGACACCCCCCCCCCTCCATCCTCAGGTGTGTTCACGCGAGTCTCCTCCACGTCTGTAGAGGCCCTGAGTTCACCAGTGGATTCCTTCTTTATTAGAATTTGTCCACTCCTAATCACACCTGGACTGAAATGTTTTTTATTTTATTTTGACCTCTCTTGTTGTTTTTAAAATATTATATTTTTATTGTCTGTATTTTATTTAATTTGATTGTATTTTCTGCTCTTTTAATCACGTGTTGTAAGGTGACCTTAAATGAAATGAATTATTATTAATGACATTATGAAAATGAATGGCACATACATGTTTGCAATGACATCATGACATAATACTCACAACACACATTTAACATACTGCACCTTTATTAAATGAATGTGACATTATTTCCTTCTATGACATGTGGTTGATATACTGCTACGTGTTGTATCCATGGTTACTGATGGATAACATAAGCAGGTGTAAGAGCCAGCAGTGAACACAGCAGTGAAAACTCAAACACACCAAACAGTTTTATTTTGCTGAAATGAGTGAAATGTGAGAACTCTTTCTTGAACACGTGGACGGTCACCTGACCTCTTTGTCACGTGACGACAAAGAAACCATGTGACCAGGAGAAGAAAGGACTGCCTGCTGGTAACTCACATGCTCAGTCCTTATCACAGCAGGAGACATTGTGTCCTCTCATCAGCTCTCTTCTTTAGCCACTTTGGGAGCCTGTCCTTCCTCTGCCGCCACCGCCGCGCCCTTCCTCTTCCTCAGTCCCTTCATCTTGCGTGTGCGCAGCTTGGACAGATCCTGCTTCTGCATGTGCACCCGGCCAAACTTGGTGCCAAAGGCATCATGGGAGATATTCTTCTTCTTCTTGGGCTGAAAGGGAGTAAAGCAGAGAAATGAATTAAATGATAACTTGATATTTTACATGAACATGGACAATAATCCAGAAATGATGATTACATATGGTGAGTTAGAAATGACATTTTTAACTGCTTCATTTGATAAATAAAGAAGTAGAAGCAGTAAAATGATGTGATAAGAAGAAGAAACTGGAGTGAACACACAGGTCATCTACAGCTGTTACCCTTCATTAATGGTCAGTCTAATGCTGCTGGGATGGAACAGAGGGTCATTCCATGAGTATATGACTCCACCACAGTGACACAGTACAAAGGTGTTGACAATCATTTGCTCAAACTTCAGGAACAGCGTTTCAAAGAGTCGGATGTTTGGCAACAATGTGGCCTTTCCTCTGGTGCCACCTTCAGGACATACTTGATATGGTCAGTCACATTACAACAGCTGACTCTGAATGTTTTTGTACATAAAATATCACCGTCACGTATTTCTTTGTGTGTGTGAGTTGTTTCCAGGTGACATTTACCTTCAGGGCCTTGGGCTGCTTATGAGCTAACTTGTACAAGTCATCTGAAGACAGATGTGTTCTTCTGAGGACAAAGTCCAACGATGGCCCGATCTCCTCCAGCTCGATGCGTGGGGTCCTGCACCCAGACTTCTTCAGCAGACACCTGCAGCCACAGCACAGACAGTGAGTGCAGGGCTAATGTGGTCTACAAAGGCAATGATGTGACAACTCCAGTCCTTGGTGGACTTCTGATCACGTGTTAGCTGTCTGTCCAGTGGTTGCAGATAAGACTTCAAACCCCAAACACAACTGCTGCTATTTTTAGTAAAAGTCAATTCCTTACTTGTAGCTGCGCATGTATATCTTCCCGTCCAGTGCAGTGAAGTGCAGCACATGCTCTAACCCTGCCAGACGCACTGCAGGCACCGTGGGGCCCCTGAAGAAGTCTGAAACATGAAGACGAGCAGTGAGACATCATTTCATCTGCAACAGGTGAACAGCTTCAGATCAGTGTTTACCGATGAAGAGACTCTTCAGACGTCTGTGTTCAGCGTCTGTATCAAAGACGTCGCCCGCAAACACAAGCATGGGTTTCGTCCCCTCGGGAAACTTATTTGCCTGCAGTAGAAACAACAAATAACAAGTTATTATTATCAGAACTTTGAGTCTTCATCAAGAAAAGAAGAACTGGAAGCAGCTAAGGAAGACATGGTGTTTCTTCACATGTCTACATCTCTGTGTGACGGCTTCAAACAAGTCATCATCACATCTTCACTCTCTGAAAATCAGATTTCATTCTTTACCTTTATCTCACTCAGTGAAACAAACTTCTCAATTCCAAGTTCAATCATATCGAGCACGTGGAAGTCAAAGAGACGACCTGCAAACACAACAGCATGATATTATTGTGATATCAAAAACACTGTAATGATACACCTCCTGTAGTACTGGAACACCGAGGCCACACTGACATCAAAAGAGCAACATTTCAGCTGTTACGTGCAGGTGTTTACATCTGGATCTGAATCACAACTTTTTTCATGGGGAGTTACTTTCCACTCGACCTGAGACTCGCGCTCTGACTGAGGGCAGGAACATTCACGTCTGTGTAGCCAAAAACAATACTACGTGTTCTATGTAGAGAGATATTGATCCAATACAAACAATGACACTCGCTCTCATGTCCGGTGTATGGATGTTTACCAAATATGAAGTTGTTGGGCCGCTTCTTGTTGTGAGAGCCAAACAGAAATAAAGAACAGTCCGTCTTCTTAGAGAAAAATTCCTGATAAAAGAGTTCACGTGATTAGTGACACGTCTGGAAAACACCTGGAAAACATGTTTACACATTTAAGTGTAATAAAGCATTTGTCTTGTTTCCAACATACCAGTGATGTAGAGTCTTCAAACGGTCGAGTTATGTTCTTTCTAAAAAAATGAATCAAAAATGATTGAGTGTTTATCTTCTGTAGATGGACACTGAACACACTGAACACACTTAACACTGAACACTCAACACACTTAACAGTCAACACACTGAACACACTTAACACTGAACACTCAACACACTTAACAGTCAACACACTGAACACACTGAACACACTTAACACTGAACACACTGAACACTAAACACACTGAACACTCAACACACTTAACAGTCAACACACTGAACACTCAACACACTGAACACTTAACAGTAAACACACTCAACACCCTTAACACACTCAACACACTTAACACTCAACACACTTAACAGTCAACACACTGAACAGTCAACACACTGAACACACTGAACACTCAACACACTTAACAGTCAACACACTGAACACTCAACACACTGAACACACTGAACACTCAACACACTTAACAGTCAACACACTCAACACACTGAACACTTAACAGTAAACACACTCAACACACTGAACACTTAACAGTAAACACACTCAACACCCTTAACACACTCAACACACTTAAAACACAACACTTAAGTTTATTTTAAGCAAGTTCACTGTTGATAAGGTATGTGCATAACTATAGACAATGTGATATCATGTAAAATAAACAATAAAAAGTACTGTTTGTGAACAATTATAACACAAACATGTCTACAGGCACAAGGAGGATCACGTGCCATAATATCAAGATCAGCAAAGCATGTGACATTTATGCTGAACAAAATAATAATGATTCATGATCATTTAAAAAAACTTCATTACACTCTGAATAAACCAGTGATTTTATTTGCATACACAAATTTGAAATAAAATCCTTATAAATCACGAGGTACTGAATAATGTTATATAACCCTCTCTAGTGGCACATAAGAATCACTGTGACTGTATGTTGGTGAATGGATTTTCAATTCACTCACATGAATGAAATGAATGAATGAAAGTTTTCCATTCACAATTATCACAATGATGTAACTTCACCACATTCTTGTTAGTGATCTGTTGTTGTTTTTTAACCAGTTTAAATCATTTCCACTGAAGGTTTTAAAGAATCTTGATATCCAAGAATCACTTACTTTTTGTACAGCACAGCATTGGGCTTCTTCAGGGAATGCTGCAGGAAAACATGTTTCTATGAAATCACAACACTACCAAACACACATTTAACAAACAGCCAACGTAAACACATGTGACCATTGTAAGAGTTGTGTTCTTACTCAAATGTAACAGGAACATACTTGAGTTATCACATAGCCATTACTAAAACATTACGATTGATCCAATAAAAACTGTAGACTGGTAGTTGCAACCTTTCAGATTAACACACACCCATGAAAACAGAACCTTCAGACAGTTTGATGTCACATTAGCTCCAGGGTTAGCGTGGAGATGTGAGAACTCACTATGTCTTTGAGAGCCTTGGTGACCGTCTCACTGGTGTTCCCTCCTTTCATGATCATGGCAGTCTTCACGTCCTCAGTCAGCTTTGGAGCTCTGCTCTCCAAGAAGCGCTTAGAGCGCTTTGTCTTGGGCTTTCTGCACACACACACACACACACACACAGTTAATCATCATAACAAGGACTCCAGCCAATACACCTGTATGTACTTCCAGAACACAAATATATCTTAGAAACAGCAGATTTGTTGATGTAAAAAAGCATTAGATGTCGTGTCAGACAAGTGAAATTTTAGCTAATTATTTCTCCGCTTTAATAATGCCAGTTGGTGTTGTATAATATATTGGAAAGCCGGAGTAGCCACCTTTACAGCGAGGTATAAGCTGAAGGATTGTGCTTCTGTGGAATAAGCAGCCTAACATGTGGGCAGCGCCCCTGAAATAGTGTCCTGTTAATACTCTTGGTTTGAGTGACTTAGTGGATTGGATGATTGCACTGTCCCACAGTAAAAAGGAAAAAACAACACATATAGGCCATTTGACACTGTCAGGGCCCTCAGTAGCGTGAGGAAGATCAATACGCAGCAACAACAGCTTGGCTCCTCCTCCTCTTGCTGGTCAGCAGCCTGGTCGCATTAATTCCTCAACCAGGAGTTGTTGCAGGTCAACCAGCATGGCTGGTGGTAAACCCCGCTCTGTGGGGAGAGCGTTGTCATCCTGGAGGATGGAGTTAGATCCCAGATTCTGGAAATATGGGATCACCATCACCACTGGCTCCAGAACCTCATGTGCTGTCAAATCAGAGCCAATCAGGTGGCAGTCAAACATCTGTGACTGGCACACATCTGGCAGCACGAGTGAATACCAACGCAGAATAATGGGGGCGTGCCAAGTGGAAAGGGAACTTGGCTTGTAACCGGAAGGTCAACGGTTCAAGTCCCCACCAGGTGGAAAGGGCTGGGGTACCCCTGAGCAAGGTACCCAAACCCCATTGCTCCCCAGGCGCTACTCAGTGTGACAGCCCACTGCCCCTAATTCTAGGATGGGTCAAAATGCAGAGATTTATTATTAATAAAGTATATATTCTATTCCAATGCAGGGGATTTTGGCACTTTTTTGGGGGGCACCAATGTTGCTCATTCCACAAATGCCCGATCCTTACAAGTTGTGTCTCATCGTAAAGGTGACTAATCAGGCTTTGCAACAATATAAAATAAAATACCATTGTTATCACCTAAGGGGGAAATAATTGACTGAAAAAACGTTTCCAAACATCTTTGAGGCATTTATTATAATTAAGTAGGGAATTGGAGCCCTATGGTTAAAAAACACTAATCTAAAAGAAAATGTTGTTCTAGATTTAAAACATGACTGTTGTTTTCCTTTTATTATATAACTTACAACATAAGTTATATGTCATGTTTCAACTGTTTTCTTTCTTTCTTTTGACTTCCCTAAACTTATATATAATGTAACTTACAACATAACGTCATGTTTCACCTGTTTTCTTTCTTTCTTTTGACTTCCCTAAACTTATATATAATGTAACTTACAACGTAACGTCATGTTTAAACTGTTTTCTTTCTTTCTTTTGACTTCCCTAAACTTATATATAATGTAACTTACAACATAACGTCATGTTTCAACTGTTTTCTTTCTTTCTTTTGACTACCCTAAACTTATATATAATGTAACTTACAACATAACGTCATGTTTAAACTGTTTTCTTTCTTTCTTTTGACTTCCCTAAACTTATATATAATGTAACTTACAACATAACGTCATGTTTCAACTGTTTTCTTTCTTTCTTTTGACTACCCTAAACTTATATATAATGTAACTTACAACATAACGTCATGTTTCAACTGTTTTCTTTCTTTCTTTTGACTTCCCTAAACTTATATATAATGTAACTTACAACATAACGTCATGTTTAAACTGTTTTCTTTCTTTCTTTTGACTACCCTAAACTTATATATAATGTAACTTACAACATAACGTCATGTTTCAACTGTTTTCTTTCTTTCTTTTGACTACCCTTAACTTATATATAATGTAACTTACAACATAACGTCATGTTTAAACTGTTTTCTTTCTTTCTTTTGACTTCCCTAAACTTATATATAATGTAACTTACAACGTAACGTCATGTTTCAACTGTTTTCTTTCTTTCTTTTGACTTCCCTAAACTTATATATAATGTAACTTACAACGTAACGTCATGTTTCACCTGTTTTCTTTCTTTCTTTTGACTTCCCTAAACTTATATATAATGTAACTTACAACGTAACGTCATGTTTAAACTGTTTTCTTTCTTTCTTTTGACTTCCCTAAACTTATATATAATGTAACTTACAACATAACGTCATGTTTCAACTGTTTTCTTTCTTTCTTTTGACTACCCTAAACTTATATATAATGTAACTTACAACATAACGTCATGTTTCAACTGTTTTCTTTCTTTCTTTTGACTTCCCTAAACTTATATATAATGTAACTTACAACATAACGTCATGTTTAAACTGTTTTCTTTCTTTCTTTTGACTACCCTAAACTTATATATAATGTAACTTACAACATAACGTCATGTTTCAACTGTTTTCTTTCTTTCTTTTGACTACCCTTAACTTATATATAATGTAACTTACAACATAACGTCATGTTTAAACTGTTTTCTTTCTTTCTTTTGACTTCCCTAAACTTATATATAATGTAACTTACAACGTAACGTCATGTTTCAACTGTTTTCTTTCTTTCTTTTGACTTCCCTAAACTTATATATAATGTAACTTACAACGTAACGTCATGTTTCACCTGTTTTCTTTCTTTCTTTTGACTTCCCTAAACTTATATATAATGTAACTTACAACGTAACGTCATGTTTAAACTGTTTTCTTTCTTTCTTTTGACTTCCCTAAACTTATATATAATGTAACTTACAACATAACGTCATGTTTCAACTGTTTTCTTTCTTTCTTTTGACTACCCTAAACTTATATATAATGTAACTTACAACATAACGTCATGTTTAAACTGTTTTCTTTCTTTCTTTTGACTTCCCTAAACTTATATATAATGTAACTTACAACATAACGTCATGTTTCAACTGTTTTCTTTCTTTCTTTTGACTACCCTAAACTTATATATAATGTAACTTACAACATAACGTCAGGTTTAAACTGTTTTCTTTCTTTCTTTTGACTTCCCTAAACTTATATACAATGTCAAGTCTTTATTTTGCGGTTTTTAATCACATGATGGATTATATTATTCTAGCATCGTAAAAACAATTCAAAGTGCTGTGTTTCGCCTGAACACGAGCTAACGTTAGCCTGCTACAGCAGTCGCTAATGCTAGGCTAACAAGCCAGTGAAGAGTGGAGGAGATGAAGACGTGAAATAGAAGATGAAGACATGAAATAGAAGATGAAGACATGAACTAGAACAGAGTGAATGAAAAGTCCCACTCACACTACACTGTCCAACTGTGTCATGTTCTCGTGCGTGTTTTCCTCCGTTCACACAGAGAAACGTGTCAACGCTGCTTTTTCTCCACGTGAAGAGTCAACCACACACCGGAAGTCAACAACTCTCCACGGCGAGTGTTTCTTCTTCTGTTGTGTTGACAGTCTACTGAACGTCTATCAGCGCCATCTAGTGTTGGAGCAACACAAACTCAGCTCATACGTGACTGCACACACAGTCCACTAGAAGCGCTATAGACCGAGAAACTGACAGGAAGTGACGTCATCACTTCGGACGCGGTAGATGTGGTTTTATTTTGATCGAAAAACAACTTGTTAAAAGTAAATGTTCAAAGAATAAAGTAAAGGAATAACACATTTGATCATTTCTTCTTTATATTTTGATTCGGAATAGAAGTGCAAATTCATATTCGTACCGTGAGTGTGACAGAGTGAGTGTGAGAGCATGGTTCATGTTTCCATGACTAGACCCTTGAACGTGTGCTGCAGCATTTTGAACAAACTGAAGGTTTCGAGAGTTTCTAATCGAGATGTAACACAAGCATGAACTAGTTTGTCATGAATGATGTTCTGCAAATGAGTTTAATGTGTGAATCAAAAAGAACTCTGTCTAACACGACATCACAGCATTTGAGGCTTTTAAACAAAATGAACAACAAATAAAGTGTTACTTTATTGTAACTGCTCGGCTCCCAATGACAGACAGAGAAGTCATGTGACCACACAGCAGCCAATGAAAAGTGTGGCTCTGTCAGAAGAAGACATGGAGGCAGGCACTTTTACATGAACATGAAGACACTCACGAGCATGAGCCTGGAGGAGGGGAGGGAACTTTCAGGGAACTTTCAGGGAACTTTCAGGGAGAGTTCAGTTGTTGGACGTTCTTTTTCATTCCTCAGCAGTGGGACAACAGGTGCTGCCATGCATGTCCACTCACAGGTGCTTTGTCAACAAATGTCCTCCTCAGTTATTTCCAGGTAAACATGTCAATGAAGGGACAGTTACGAGGTGATTTCCTTTGCAGCTGGACAGTTGGTCACCTGCAGGAGCTTTGTTCAATCAGAAGAGTTGATCAGGAGCACGGGAAGAAACCACTGGGATTTCATCAAACATCAGCACTGTCAAGTGATTAAAGCTAAAGGCTATGAGTTGATCATGGTGCATTTTCATTATCATACAGTCAATGATTTACTCTCAAGTGCCACAAGGGGGAGTCTGCGTTCATGTCATTCCAGGACCTCTTGTTATAGATTGTTGTTCACTAAAATATGTTTTTGTGATACAAATAAATGGATTCGTTTCTGACTAGAATGTAAACCGAGGAGTTTAAAGAATATTTTACAGTTATTTACGAAACTTCCATATTGTCCTATGACCTTTAGCAATAGCAGCTAAACTAGCCACACTCTCCAGTTTTTGGAACATCAGTGATTTAACGTTTTTGAAATGATCGATTGTGAAACACAACAGCATGTGAAGGAATGTTGTTTTGACACAAACAAATACACAAAAGAAGGATGAGAATAAATCCATTTTCAAAGAAACATTATATACAAGTTTCAGCTGACGACTCACTGATGATGGAGAAGAAACGGTGAATCCTTCCTCACACACACACACACACACACACACTGAACCCTCGGTTTCTGCTGATTCTCAAATGGTTTGTATTTATAGAGCAATGTCCCAGTCGTGATGAAAACATAAAGCTGCTTTACATTAGTTTTGCCATTCATCCATTCATACACCACATCTATGTGCAGCAGACGTGTGTATTTATGTTGCGTATAAGGAGGTACTAACTATAGTGATGGAAAAAGCCCAAAAATACAAAATTCTGTATTACATTTATACACCAGTCTTTCTTGTTTATTTAAGATGAATAATCATCGTAATGTTGTTTGAGAGTTAAAAAGTAGCAGTAACAGGAGAGTGAGGCCATTTTTGTTTCATCTGCCTCCTGTTTTGAGTTAGGAGATCAGTTTTTGTGTCATTTTTTTGTTTTCTTTTTTGCAGGTAAGATTAAGTTTGTAAAGAGAAGATTTGGTTTGTTATTTTTTGGCATTGATACTCTCGGAACTTTAATAAAACTGCTACACATTTAAAACACACACACACACACACACACACACACACGTTACCCCTGGTTTCCCTTGGCCAGGGCCGTAACAATGAAAATGAGTGAGAATGTGAAAAGAGTAAAGCAGCTTTGAAATAGAGACCATATAATCATGCCGGCAATATCAGAATCAACAGATCTTTTCTGTCTATTTTCACTGGAAACCACAAACATGTGAAAAGACGCTGGAATCACAGTTAACATGAATATGATGAATATGATGAATATGATGGGACACGCAGCACACACGGGGTCATTCACCTGTCAGACGTTGTTTTACTGATGTCACTGGATTTCATGAGAATGTCTAACTCAATGTGAACAAACTGCAGTCCTGCACTTCAAGAGCTGAACAAATGACGACACTGTTGCACGTCAGGAATATGTGGAAGATGGAGGGGCAGTCACTGACGGTCTCACTGTCTCACACTCTGTCCAGCTGGGTGGAGTTTGTCTCCAGTCCTGCAGGACTCAGTTCACACAGGTAGAAGAGCGTCTCCTCGCTGGCCTCGGCCTCTGTCAGAGGCTCCAGGCGGATCAGAGAGCTGCTGGAAGGCTGCTTTGGCTCCAGGCTGGTGTCCAGTAGATCTGACAATGGATCAGCCTCCACTGAAGCACTGGAGCTGGACGAGGGTTGGAGGTGTGAGTTGGAGAAGCCTGTGCTGCTGCTGCTGCCGCTGCCCAGGTCCAGCTCTGGAGGAGGAGTGCAGCCATCAAGGAAGGCCAGCAGGGGGCAGGAGATGTACTGGATCAACTGTTTATCTGGAAAAAAGGAAAAAAGAAAAGATCAGCATCTCCCTGAAGATTTACATTCTGTGTACAACTCCCACTAAACCTTGTACTGATGTAAGTGGCAAATGGTGTGTAATTATAGATCAACTCAGTAGATGGAGTTTAAAAATCAATACAAGAGTTTAAAGATGGCTGAGGCCATCTGAATAAGTAAGTTTTAGACAGAGACATTATTGTTCGGATGTGTTGTGGGAGAACGGCCTTCGTCCCATTGTGGACAGGAGAGGAGGGAGGCTGAGGACGAATGTGGAGCAGGTCAGTGACATATGGACGTCTGTGAATGTTAAAAGAAGGATTTTGAATTCAACGGAGAAACAGACGGGTAACACCCGTGAAGTTGTTTAAGGACGGGGGAATATTTTTGGATTCAAAAATGGCAAATATTGGTCCAATTAATTGGTCAACTTCTAGTTGTGATGAGATTCTTCAACTGTCCCAGTGTTAGATATCGAGGTTAGTTGTATTTGTACTAGACTTGTAGACAAGACCGCCTAAACCGAGACCAAGACAAGAGGGTATCGAGACCAAGACAGACCAAGACCAGAGGGTATCGTGACCAAGACAAGACCAAGACCAGAGGGTATAGAGACCAAGACTGACCAAGACCAGAGGGTATCGAGACCAAGACAAGACCAAGACCAGAGGGTATCGAGACCAAGACAAGACCAAGACCAGAGGGTATCGAGACCAAGACTGACCAAGACCAGAGGGTATCGAGACCAAGACAGACCAAGACCAGAGGATATCGTGACCAAGACAAGACCAAGACCAGAGGGTATAGAGACCAAGACTGACCAAGACCAGAGGGTATCGAGACCAAGACAAGACCAAGACCAGAGGGTATCGAGACCAAGACAAGACCAAGACCAGAGGGTATCGAGACCAAGACAAGACCAAGACCAGAGGGTATAGAGACCAAGACCGAGACAGTAGTGTTGCTTTCGTCAACGAAAATTATGACAAAATATCGTCGTCAACGAACCTTTTTCATGTGACGAGACGAAGTGTAAATGGTGGTCATGTGACGATAACTATAATAAAATATATAATGCATTATTGACGAATAAAAACGAGATCAAATGTGGTTTACAAAATAAAAACTGCTAAAATGTCTCTTCATTTCCGTTGACCAAAACGAGACGAGATGAAATAACGTAATAATATTTAGTCCTAGGCTGACGTCACTTCCTCGATCCCCACTCATGGGATTATTTACATGCAGTGGGATCACGACCGAGCAGCCGGGGAGAAAACGTATAATGATACGCAGGACTCTCAAGTGTCACGCTTTTCAGTCTTTGGTCACGCACTCTATTTCTCTGGGAGGAAACTGCTCTCATACACATGTGCTTGCCTTGTTTACTCAGCAGTGCTCACTTTAGCAGATACTCCACCTTGTGGCCAAAAGGAGAAAGCACACCTCTCTGTATGTGCAGAAACTATTCTGTGAGCTACACTGCTACATGTTAAATCATGTCACAGTACAGTACAGTACCATTTATTTCTAAAATTCTTTGAATACTGTCGTGTGTTTGATGACCTGATATGAACCCTGTTTGGTCCTCATCTATTAAGTCTGCTATAAATGTATTTATTCCTTTATTCCATGGATGTATAAGCTCTTGTTGAGACCGTGTGTGTGTGTGTGTGTGTGTGTGTTGTCCACTCACCTGTATTGTCCTTATCTGTCCTGCTTAGCTGTGCCGTGTTCTCTTTAGAGGACAAACTCTCCTAAAAAAGCACATGGACAACAAAGAATTGAGTTTCATATTGAAAAAAGACACATACACATATAAATAATGACACGGCTACATCTTCACTGAACTGTCTAATCTGGTTGAATGCGTCAGTCGGTGAAACAAATCGTGTGTTTTTTAAACTTGTATTTAATGATTTAATTGTCCACGCACTTTTAATTCTGTGTGTGTATTGTATAATAATAATAATTTAAATGTTACTGGAGTGTTTAACTTCTTAAATGAACCTGTTGTCTGCTCTGATAACTAAACATGGAAGTTTTCATGTAGGAGTGATAGTTTACCTCTATGACGTCAAAATCAACATTGAACTGTTTTCCATACAACATGGCCTGGAAATCCTCCAGACTGCAGTCAATGCTGTCCAGATAGTCCATCAGCTCCACCCTGGGCAAACACAATCACAAACAGCTCATGGAGGAGAATCACCACACAGCACTTGAACATTACATTCAAATACATGCACGTATTCAAATGTAATGTTCAAGAGGTCAAAACATTTTTTTGTTGAAGCTACAATGAACCTACAATGAACCTTGACCTTTGACCACCATAACATCGGGAGAACAGATTTGATTTGGAAGAGTATGTTGACTTGTTTTACTCACAGTAACAAACACAAGGTCACTACTGTAAAAGGTTCAGCTGCTTCTAAGGAAATGAAGGAAACACATCCAAACTTCATAAACGTCATAAAATACACATGAACCTTTCATGTTCATTAACTGCTCTAATCAGCTGATGGTAATTGACTGTACTGATCTGAAGAGTAATATAGTGATTGTGATTGTGACCATCTACAGTCGACCAAATGAAGCAGTGAAGGCTGGCACTTACTTGCCCAGTAGGTTGATGTTCTGTGATATTGCTCCGTTCTCTTTCAGGATGGAGTCCATCATCGTGACGGGGTCCTCCACACTCAGAGCTGAGGGTTTATTGAGCCGCAGAGCACTGCTTGTTGCTCCACTGCTGTCTGCAGTGCTGCTCCTCAGGCTGTCATCATCTGCTGCGGCTGCTGCTGAAAGCCCCGCCTCCTTCTGTTTGATGTTGTCTGTGCAGGTGGTGCTCACCTCAGTCTCCGCCGGCAGCTCCAACTCCACAATTTCTACATCCCTGTGGTTGTGAACAAGACGTTAAGAAGCCAGCAATTTAGTGAACGCGGTGTAACGGATTTACACAATTCTCATCAGCCACATCCAAAACATTCTGTATATTTAAAACAATTCAATTCATCTTTATTCATCAGGAACTGATCTGTAAAATTCAGGTCAAATATTGGAGTCTGAGCTGAACCAGTAGAATGATGTGACGTGTTGATGGTCTTACCCCGGGTCATAGGCTCTGGGTGAGTCGTCTGTGATCTCCGCTGTCACCTCGGCTTCATTCTCAGTCATGTCACAGACGATGACGTCATCCGACATCTCAGAGCTCTTCACACCATTCAGACTGTTGACAGACGTCTAAGACAAGACACACACTCACAACTTAGACCTCGTCAAGGTTCTCATTTAAAATGACAAACACATTTACATTTACTGACCTGTTCCACACACACTTTGTCATCATAGATCTGATGTTTGTACTTGGGCTTCTTTCCAGTGCTGTTCATCAGAATGGGCCTGATGAAAAGACACAATTATTATATTCAAACAAAGATACAATTTTATACTACAATTATATTTCATTGAACGCTTGCCAGATTATCACTTCTGATAATCTCCTGTGATTTTATTTATTTCAATCCAGAGTCACATTCAATTATTGATTTATTGGACATAAGGTATAATGATGATGACGACAATTTAAATGTTAGATTACATCATTTAGATTACAACCACTTCACCTCAATCATATAACAATTTCCTTGATTTGTTTTTAAATAGAAAATGTGATGATTTGAACTAAACTACATCACTCACAAATCAATCAACATCACATTTGCATGGTGTCAAATCTGAAGGCACTTCACTTTAAATTGTTAGAGCCATTTGTGACAGAATAAGTGTGTATTTTGTTTTGTTTGTTTGTATCATGCTTAATTAGGGTTGTTATTTACTGCAGTCAGCCCTGCCTGACTCAGGCTTGCCTGTGCTTGTTAGATGGTAGTTGAAGGTGTGGAGCCTTGAGAGCACACGTGTTTTTGACCATGCTTTGAGCCACTGTACTTATCATGCAGAGTTTTTATTGAAGCACGCGTCAACTATATGCTTGGACCACACTAACACAAATGAAGGGCAATACCTTATAATAAGAAAAAATAAATAAAGAGGATAAACCAGTGGCTGAGCAGCAGAGAGCATCAGCTGTTTAAAGGAGCTCTTACTAGAAAGCAAGCTGGAAATGAAACTGTGTCTCTTTTAAAACTCACCTCTTGCGTTTTAAATTCAGGATGTGGTTGTTCTGCACCAATGTCACAATGAAATGAATCAGCTGGAAAAAAAACACAGTCATTGAGATAATAGTTTTAATAGCTTTAGCTCAGAGGCTAATGGTCTGCTGGATAAACTAATCAACCTTAACTGTTTAGGAAAAGTTCAGATGAAATTCTGATGAAGCTGCATCATTGGTTCATTCCTGCATGTACTGAAACACTGGGTTTATTAGAACATGTTAAGCTTGTGTGTGTGTGTGTGTGTATATTAGAAATGTACCGAAAATTCGGCCGCCAAAACAAATCTGCTGGAAATTGCCAAAAAGGCCATTTTCGGTTTTCGGCCAAAAGACTTTCATCACCGAAAGAAAACCGAAACAATGTTGTGATGACGCACCTGTCTATACCCGCTTAGAGTCTGTCCAAGATCAGTTTATTAATAATAATAATAATAATAATAATAATAATATGATATATAATATATAATAATACAATGGTTCCAACGAGATGTGAGGACACGGTGGAACAGCACCTATTAAATGCTGGAAAGTCTCTTTGCACAAAAGTGAAACTTCATACAGTGCAGATTATGAACTCCCTGCAACATTCACTTCACACCAGAGAACATTCTCTCTCTTTGAGCAGTTAGCTAAAGAGATCAGCTCATCTCATGCATCGCTTATTCCCTTAATTGCAGCACTGAAGTGTCTTCTACACAAAGAGTTGGAGTGAAAACAATGAAAAGTGCGCTCTTAAGAGTCTGTCAACACGTTTTACTAAGATCTACCGGATCCTCTGCACTCGTCATAAAGATCATTATTAGGAGCTTCATTCCATATATTCAAGGTTTCAAAGGATTCATTTCCTGAACAGCATGCCATAATATATATACACACACACACACACACACACACACACACACACACACACACATATAGTTATATACCATATGTATCATCCTACAACAGAAATGCAGTTGATTCATAGAGACACAGGTGTAGAGCATGCATGTGAATGTAGCTGGCTGCAGTGATTTGCTCACCTTTTTGATGAGCTGTTGCTGGTGAGCATGTTTCTGCCTCAGGTCTGAGATCTCCCTCCACAGAGACTCATTCTCCCTAAACAACAAAACAACGATCATTACCAGTCAACAACATGAACTGCTCTCCCGATCGTGTCTGCTGGAGCTTTGTTTCACATTTATTCCAATGAATTACAGGTCATTACAAAGTTGACCTTTGATGCATTATCCCTTCACACAAGAACACCTCCAGATCATGGAGTGAAAACATGGCATGGGTTTTCACTTGGGAGGACAGACATAAGGTGTCAGGTGAGTAAGCAGTTCAAATGCCTCTGCCACAGCCACCTTTTCGTCTATTTCTAGATTGAGGTCGATTCTCTCTTACCTATGGACTTTCAAAGGATGTTAAAACAGACTCAAGTAAAGACCTTTGGTGGTCAAAGGGTCTAGGCCTGGTGCACACTGGATGTGTCGTGTCTATGCTGCATCTAGCGTGTGTGTGTTCACAGCTGGTAATACAGTTGTGTTTTTCATGCGTTCAGATTCAGCATTGACACTGACACTGCAGTAAATTTACTGGCAGAATATCAATATCAGATCTTCTCTCCGTCTATTTTAGCTCGGAAACACGCGTCACATGTGACAGTGGGTGAGACGCCAGGTCTCACACGAGCTCCATGCGTACAGTGAGAACACTCATTTCACTCAGTGGGAGGGTGAGTTGTCTTTCAAATTGAAGGTTATGGGTTTGAATCCTGGCTCCTCTAGTTTACATGCCAATGTGTCCTTGGGCAAGACACATAACCCCACATTGCAAATTACAACATAAATGATCTCAAGGCACCATAATATAGTAAGGCAAAAACCTTTACAATAATATAGAGAAGAGAAACCGAGTGAAGAGAGAACCAGACTCAAAGATGTGTGGCTCTCTGTCTCCACCGATTGGGGTGAGAGGAAATGGGGGACAGAGGAGCGGTGGGGAGAGAAAGGACAAGAGGTCACTTTTTTGCTTTTTTGAAATGAATAAATGAATAAATGAAAGCGATGCCACTGCAGCACGGATCTATATGCACTGTAGCCATGGAGAGGGCTAACATTTTTGGTTGGTTGAATTATCAACATTTCTATTGCTATACAGTACGTAACTACATGTACGTAGGACATACTGTATGACTATTCATAATGATTTTTACAATCTTTCACTGCAGGATCACATGTTTCTATGTACATGAGGCAAAGTCTGGGCTGAAAACCTCCAGGTAATGGAGTTTATGAGAATGAGGCACAAGCAGGCAAAAAACAGAAATGTAAGTTTAAGTCAAGTATAGCTTCTACTAGTGATGACAGAAATCTCAGCAATAAAGGGTGTGGTGTAAGGATGGGCACTCCAAACTAAAACACTGTGCCAAAGTCAAATCTAATTAGTTAAATAATAGTCAAATAATTCCCCCATGTTTCTCTGATCTTTACACATACATACCTCTTGAGTGTTGCCAACCTGGCATCGATGTTCTCCTGTTTACTGTGAACACTGTGGACACTCGCCAAGATCTTGGTCAGGTCCTCCTGTCGCATCTTGCTCTCGTCCGGCCGAGCATTAGAAACCTGAAATGACAACAGTCTTGTGTGTACAATACTGTGCCTCACCAGTACAAGCATAAAAGCAGAGGAAACTGGCACTTGAGGTTATGGGTTTTGCAGATGACGGATAAGAAATCAGCCAGCAAATGAGAAAAAGAGCAGACTTAATCACTAACAATAAAACCACCAACATTAACCTAAACTTTAATGTCATTCATCAATTAATCTTTCAAATATTTTCTCCATGAATCGATCAGTTATTTGTTCCATACAATGACATATTGCAAAGTACTGAGTATTTGTGAAATCGTATATTGTGATATAGTGTTTCTAACGTGATGACATATGCTATCTTTCACTGTCGACCCCCCACCCCTACTCAATAGATGATTTTCTATAATGTCTTGTTTTATCCACAACAACTAAAACCAATTAATCAATGATCAAAATAGTGGATAATTCATTTAATAATAGATTAATCATTGCAGCCATTCACATATTACCTTCTAAATTGGCATATGTCCTTCAAGAACTACCAAAAATACAGTGGATCTATTAAATTGCAGAGTGTGTTAACAGTGAAAACTCAAGACGTGATGATTTTAAGACAAATTCAGAGATAAATGCAGGTTATTATTATTTTTTACATCAGTATCCACTTGTCAATGCAAACAGCTTGATAGACACACAAGTCTATCAACTTGATTGGGCGTGGCTCTGTTTTATTTACATTTATTACCAACGGAGGAGAACACGGCGCAGATGAGCTGTGTGAGGCACGGTATACCTGCAGAGAGAGGAGAGAGCCGAGTCTCCCTCATGTACAGTAGGCTTGCATGTTGTCCTCACTGCTGCGCACTGCAGCTGACACTATTCTTTGATATAGTAGGAAACATACATGTGCCCATTCCAACACATTTCAAACACAACGTGACATTATGTGTTCAGTGGAATCCCTGGGTTAAACATGCAGTGTGAGTTAAGATATATACAATCATTTAAAGTTATTTTAAGGTCAATTCCAATTCAAAATTTCATGTTTTTTTACATGCAATAAATTCTATTTTCTTTAAGTTCAAGTCAATGAGTAATCGTTTGAAAGAAACATGATTATTATTTTTCCCATAATCAAGCAGCCCTAGTTGGTTGGTTATTTTATGGTAATGAAACACATCTAATCCTGTTGAGTCACAGGATCGTACATTCGGCAGACAGAGGGAGAGGGGGATGACTGCACCTTCCTCTTGATGTTCTCCAACAAGTTGTCCTGTCCATGTTTGAAGTAAGGGTGCTGAAACTCCACTGGACCATCCCGCTCCTGTTTTACGATGCCTGTGTCGATGTGCATTACTTTACGGAATCCGTCTGTGCACACACACACACACACAGTGACAATTAAAAAGCAGCAGCGAACACACCTTCTTAAGACAGATACAGGGATTCAGCGATCAGCACAGGACCGCTAAACTGAGGCCGCATGCAGACGGAAACTGCACCAAACGCAAACAATCTTTTTCTTTGCCATTTTAAAAAAAGCTCCCCATAAACACGGCATTATTTCAATATCTCTGTATTCTCATATATACCCTTACATGCACTGTAAGTTGTGCTGTGATGCTTCTTCAAAAACAGAGAAGAAGACATTACAGATATAATAACAGAAACCAGACAGAGAAGGAAAAGCACAATTTAACTAACTAACTGTGTCAGACATGGACACACACACACACACATTAAAGTCACAGACACACACACACACACACACACACACACAGAGAAGCGCTGTGGGAGCGCAGTGCACATACACAGAGTCACAGACTAACTGTGGATGTGCAGTGCAGCAGATTGTGTGTGGAATAATCACTGATCTGTGTTGTTAGTTCAAGTAAAAATAGGATGTTTTCTGCTCTCTTTATTTCACCGTGTGTGAATCTCTAAAGACAGGAGGAGACAGAGAATCAGAAAGTCAGTAGATTTGACGTTAGTCGTCAGCTGTGAACGCATGTGCAGTGTGTGAAATCCATTAATCTTCTGCTCAATACACAATGCCTGGGGCCACTGTGACATATTTTTAAGAGTTATGTGACTGCTGCAGATTCGTAAATTCACAACTGTGGATTCGTACTCATAACTGGATTCATATATTTTTTTTTTTGAGTGGAAAGAAGGGGCAGACAAATCAGCACTGTGTGTGTGTGTGTGTGTGTGTGAGAGAGAGAAGTGGGAGGCGGTTTGAATGCCGTCACCCAAATCAGCCGATGTCACAGGTACTATGGCAGCAGCTTCTGGTCAGCGGGAGGAGGTAAGGTGTGCAGAAACCTTACACCTTTAGTTTTGATGAACTCGAGGAGGTCCACTCACTTTATTGTGGTATAAAGAAAATCTCTACCGTGGCCTCATTTTAACATTTATGATACAGTGAATCTACAATAAGATTTCAGTTCACCACCTCACCATCTGTGTCGCCGACTCCCCCGTGATGTGCACCTTTTTAAGTTCCCTGCTTTTGAACGTTCTAACGCCATGTGGTACAACGTGTCAGTCATGTGGAATACTAGGGTGTGGTTGTGTGGTTGTTTGTGAGGCGACAACGACGGCAGACTATCTTACACATGTTGAGCTGCCTGATGAAACTGGCCATGTTGTTGTGCTTGAAGAACTTGGGGAGAATCTCCTTGGCAAAGCGCTGCTCATCCAACACTAGGAAGCTGTTGCCCTCCTGGAAACAACCAGCAGCAACACGACAGTCAAAACTGTGCGGGGGGGGGGGGTCACACTGTTATCGCTCACTCAAACACACACACACACACACACACACACACACACACACACACACACAGCCCTAAAGTTAAAGATGAAGTGATGCTGGCATGACGCAGATGCATTAGGCTAGGTATGCTAGTTAACCAGCAGGTTAGTAATAAAGGGAGCTCAATGGCCGAAGCTAATGCTTCTCAATGGTGCTATTTGCTGAAATAAGTCATGCAGCATTTGTATAAGTGTTCCAATTGTAACGGGTTAGTAACGGGCTAGTTGACTACGTGGTCACGTTAGCTTGCTGGGGGCTAACTCCGCTCAGTCGTCACGTACCTGACTCCAGCAGATGAATTCATTGGTGTCCGCGTCCTCGACCAGCGTCCACAGCTTGGTGAGGAATGCCGGGACGTTGGAGTTTTGCTTCATGTTTCTAACGTAACGGCACAAACCGCTGGACTCAAAGTGCGCAGCGATGGCTCTGGTCCGAGATTGTGTTGAGCTGATGTTCCACTTTTCCTTGGCCCGAGGAAAACAGTAATGGCTCACAACATCCGGTCCAGGCGGCGGAAGCAGATTGGCTGACAATCGTGTATGTATTGTAAGACGTGGATAAAGCACCGCCCCCTTTTTTCCAGTGGCCACTCGTGGTACTGCAACAAAAAGTACACGGACTCCTTTTGAGACTAAGGTACGTTTGTTCTGTTTTTTTTCAATTTTGGCCAAAAAAATAAAATCAAAAACAGGAAATCAGGATAAAAACAAAAAAGAATTCAGTTTCACTGGTCTTACTAACAAATATTTCATTTTCATTGGTGGGTGGGTCTTCTGTGCCCCCTTGCTTCTGATTGGCAGCAGAACAAATATTTCAATAACCTCACACTGTGCAGATGTTTAACTGACCTTGTCAACAACTTTATACAAAATCACTGCGATCTCACATCAGATACAAACTCAATGGAATGTTTGGTGAAAACATTTATTGACAGATGAGGTCAGGAACAGGAATACAGCCAAAGCTCATTGTCACCTTTTAATATTGATAACTGAGCAAAATGAATCTTTATTGTCTTCATATTTCATTTAGAATGAAGGTTACAGGCACTTAAAAATACAATATAAAATAAGAAAATAAAGAAATGTCTTTCAAAATGGTCATTAAAACCAAGTCCTTAATAAAACATCAGTCTGATAACAAATAATATATAATGTAATTAATGTGTTATCAAATACCACGATGTGTTATTTACTGTTTCATTAGTTTTCACACGTTTTCTTTTTCCACCTCTTTATTAATGAGATACATGAAACTCCAAGTGTTTGCATTTTTAATGTGTCACATGCACAGTACAGTCAGACACTGCTGCTGCTGCCACTGCTGCTGCTGCTGCTGCTGTCCCTGCTGCTGTCACTGCTGCTGCTGTCACTACTACTGCTGCTGCTGCTGTCACTGCTGCTGCTGCTCTGTTGCTGCTGCTGCTGCTGCTGTCACTGCTGCTGTCCCTGCTGCTGCTGCTGTCCCTGCTGCCGCTCTGCTGCTGCTGCTGCTGTCACTGCTGCTGTCACTGCTGCTGCTGTCAGTACTACTGCTGCTGCTGCTGTCACTGCTGCTGCTGCTGCTGTCCCTGCTGCTGTCACTGCTGCCGCTCTGCTGCTGCTGCTGCTGCTGCTGTCCCTGCTGCCGCTCTGCTGCTGCTGCTGCTGCTGTCCCTGCTGCTGTCACTGCTGCTCTGTCACTGCTGCTGCTGCTGTCCCTGCTGCTGTCACTGCTGCCGCTCTGCTGCTGCTGCTGCTGTCCCTGCTGCTGTCACTGCTGCTCTGTCACTGCTGCTGCTGCTGTCACTGCTGCTGCTGCTGTCACTGCTGCTGCTGCTGTCCCTGCTGCTGTCACTGCTGCTGCTGTCACTGCTGCTGCTGTCACTGCTGCTGCTGCTGCTGTCCCTGCTGCTGTCACTGCTGCTGCTGTCACTGCTGCTGCTGCTGCTGCTGCTGTCACTGCTGCTGTTGCTCCTGTCACTGCTGCTGCTGCTGCTGCTGCAGGATGAGCCAGCAGCAGAAGAGAGGAGAGAGAGAGAGATTGTCTTCACCATCAGGTTGGATCATTTCCTCTCACGCGCAGTGTGAGTGTGTGTGTGTGTGTGTGCTCAGCGGCTCGACGGACAGCGCGAGCGGGCTGTGATTGTGTGAGCGGTGCTTCCTCCCGTGACTGCGGGCGAAACCGAGAACCCACGAGCGAGAGGGACGCAGGGAAAACTGCCATGTCTTCATCATCGGAATAGAGAAACCGCTTTATAAACGGCATTAATATGAACGGTAAGAATTCACATTCAGACACACGGATTGACGATGTTGTGTAATGTGGATCACTGTTGTTTATGTGTGTGACGTTAACATTTACATCAACTAACATGTGTTATATATATATATATATATATATATGCTGCGTTTACCAAACTTCTGCTTTCATGTCTGCTCCACATTTACCCCGCAGTATATGTACATATATACACACATATATGTATATATATATATATATATATATACATATATACACGTACATATATATCCACACATATATACACACACATATACACATACATATATACACATACATATATACACACACATATACATATATACACATACATATATACACACACATATACATATATACACATACATATATACACATATACACATATACACACATATACATATATACATATATACACATATATATACATATACACACATATACATATATACACACATATATGTATATATATACATATATACACACACATATATATACACATACACATATATATGTATATATATATACATAGAGTATATTTCAATGCTCCAAAGTGTGAAATGATACTGAGCTCCCTGTAAAAGTGGGAGGTGAGATGTATTGTTTTATCAGTGTTATAATGACATTATATCTCAATTCCTTTATTTGAAACCATCCAGGAAATACAGGGCACATGTATGTAGTTTTAAAATGACAGCAGCTTCTCCAGGTGAAAGTGTCTTAAGTGTATTTAGTGTGACCTACACTTACAATAACAATAACACGACCCTGACTCTGCTGTGAAAAAGTTCTATTACAGCAGCTTTACTGAGAACATGCTTGATCATTACATAGCAGGTCAGTAACAAGACTGTATCTATCAGGGAGTGTATGTCATTATAGTTCTTTTTTATCTTTTATTTTTGATCAAATACCTTCACAGCTTTAAGTATGTATAGAAATGAGAGTTTGGAAGTTTAAATAGTTTGAGAGATTCTCAAAAGTACAGTATCTACCCCATTAGTTAGTACCCCAGAAGTCATTCATCATAAATAACGAGCCCCACGTTGGCGGGAGATCGACGTGTCACCTATGATGTTTGTTTCGTACAATTATATTATTATTGTTATTATGTTTTTAAAAGGTCTGACATCACTTCCTGTCACAAAAGTGACTTACATGAAAGGTGAATGTATCTAGAAGCACTTTAGTGGTTGGTTATTTGAATTACTGATGTCTTTCTTCATCTGAAAGCAGTGTGCTCATTCTCCTCTGACCTCTGACCTCTGGGCATTTTACCCTGACAAATGCTGATGGCTGGTCTCTGAAACATTCAGACAGTCTGGTGCTTACAAATGTATTCTGTTGTGTTATGTGATATTTGCATCAACGTGTCGGTGAACTGGTGTCCCTGATCAAGTGACCAGTACATACAACGTCCATCTGTCGTTAGCAGGTCTTTTGATTGTTTTTTTGATTGTATAACTGAGATGAAACTGCAGCACGTGAACCAAGATAATCATCTCTACACCATAGTATTTGCACCTTGTTGACTGGACCTCGTTTCGTCTGTGTGTGTGTGTGTGTGTGTGTGTGTTCAGTCGAAGTATCACGCCAAGTGAGGAAACCCTCACCATGATCCCACCTGTGCCCTCTGTAGATTAGTGTCATAGTCTAATGGACTTACCATTAACTCTACCAACACATATTCTGGTGTCATGCTGGAGCTGATTGTTCAAAGCAGCCATGTTCACGTTTGTCAGAACACAGCTCAACGGGTCACTTCCTGCTGATGATGCAGGTGTTTCCTGCTGCAGTCATATTCATGTCTTCATCGACTCTGATGACAGTGTGAAGATTTCTTGTGAATGAGCTCTTTTCCAATGTGTTGTGAGCTCAGTTGTTACCAGGTTGGTCTTTGGGTTTGCAAGTAATATCCTCCACTAAGCAGCCCCTGGGCCTCTCAGCGGATCTGCTGGCTATAAATAATAGCACATATGTCACCGTGCTCTTGGCTGACATACACTAAACCTTATCCTGAGCTCTAGAGCAGAGAGCTGTGTCTCAGTCGTGGCTGAGGCCTAAACAACACACCCTCCTCATCCTCCTCATCCTCATCATCCTCATCATCCTTCTTTTCTCCATTCATTTACTGAATCATCCTTCACTTCCCCACACTGGGCCAGTTTGGAAAGTTTGGACCAGGAAAAACAAAAATCATCACTCAAACTACATTGAATACAGCTTTTCTCTTTCATTGAGAAGAGCATGAAAGCTGAGTGTTGGTCCAAGTGTCCACAGGTGCTGAGAGCTACACCTCTGTCACATGACACCAGGGTGAGAGCCAGTGAAATAATGTCCATTAACCTCCAACAATAGACCACAGCACGCATCAACGCCAGTGCTCACTTCACAAGACTGATCCAAAGAATCCACTGACAGAGCCAGAGAGTGTGTGAGTGAGTGTGTGTGTGTGAGTGTGACACACACACACACACAATAGCACGACTCAGAGACAACTTCCAAAAGTATCACAATTCATTGCACAAAGTGTCAAACAATAATCACTCTCAAAGGAGGAAACGTAACAACAGAAAATCACTCGATCAAGGAATCACTAGAGAAGCAAAAAGGCAAAAATAACAAATTATAATCACTCACTGGGAGGAGACAAAAGGTTTGGGCAAAGTGACAAATCTAAATCACTCTTCACGACGGCTCAAAAAGGCAAACAGGTGGAAACAATCAGACTGGTGGGGAAACCACAGGGGAAGAGCAAGTTATCTGAAACAAGAGGAAAGAGACATGTCAAAGTAAAACAGGAAGTCACGAGACAAAACTAAACATAACTTGTTCTCATTTAATGAAAGAAACAGTTAGATGATGAGGCTCCGCCCCCTCAGTTTGAAAATGATGCATCTATTTAAAAATATTAAGACCAACAAAGTATCCGGGGTAACAGTAACAGGGGTCTGATATTTAAATAAGTTCTATCATTTCCTTTTTTATTAAACAAAGTGTCAGTGTCCCAGTGTTTAAGAGCAGTTAGGATAGAGACTGTGATGTGACTGTAATCCAGGCTCACAGCTGGATTACGTGTTCATCTGTAACGCCCTGACACAGCTCCAGTCGTCTCCATCGCTGCACTTTCCCACCATGCACCTGCTCATGGAATAACCTCCAAAACAGAGCGTTGACTGTGCTCGAGAGCTGTCATTCAGTTATGTTATCATCACAGCGGGATGGGATTGTGAAAATGTACAAAGAGTAAAATAAATGAAATAAAAATGCAAATAGAGGAAAAGGAATGAAAGCAGGAGGAGATGAAACATGTGACAGACACTGTGGAGAATCACATCAGGGTACGACACACAATCAGGAATCAGTGACAGACTGACGTTCACAGTTAAGACCTGAATATTGTAGATGATTATGAGATCACTGGGCAGAGAAAGAATGAAAACATCTGAAGACGATAGAAAGAGTTGATAACAAGCAACACCAGGGCAGTACAAGTAAAAACACTTTAGCTCTTGAACTGAAGGAGCCATCTTCAAATCTTCATCTTCAGTTACCTTCAGTGAACTACTGAAGATGTTCTGGGAGGATTTCCCTCAAAACTCCACTCCAGAGGACTGATGGAGAGACCATCAATAATAAGCACCTGAAGCTCAGTGAGACTAAAGACACAAGGTTACACAGCACAGGACGTGCTCAGCAGGCTCCTGACGTCCTTTCACTATTCGTGTGCTGGGGGAGTGATATCAAATCTGAAATTATCAGTGGGATTAAAGGCAGGATCAGGGTCATCCTCCATGCTGGACTAACCCCTCCACCCTCTGCACAACCAGCTGTGGCAGATGGACAGCTCGTTCTGCCACTGCATCACACAACCTTTACAAGAGCACACATGCTCAGCATGACACACACACACACACGCACGCACACACACACACACGCACACACACACACACACACACGCACGCACACACACGCACACACATGCACACGCATGACACACACACACACACACGCGCACACACGCACACACACGCACACACATGTGCACACATGTTCGACATTCATGACTTGAGGGGACATTGCATTGACTTACATTCATTTCTTGGAGACTTACACACATGTGCACACACGCACACACACACACACACACGCACACACACACACACACATATACACGCACACATGTGCACACACTCACACTCACACACATACACAAACGCACACACGTGCACACACACACGAACGCACACATGTGCACACACACACACACAGTATGTGGATTATCTCCATGTACATTGAGAGACACGTTGGTGGAACACAGTCAGTGAGCTGTTCCTCCTCCTTTCTGTACAGATACATGTTCACCCACACACACACACACACACACACACACACACGCACATACACACACACACACGCACGCACACATGTGCACACACACACACACACACACACAGTATGTGGATTATCTCCATGTACATTGAGAGACACGTTGGTGGAACACAGTCAGTGAGCTGTTCCTCCTCCTTTCTGTACAGATACAGAAATATACATACAGTGTTTACCCCGGTCGTTCCATAGACGCTGGTATTTTCAGCACTTTGACTACAGATGTAGTTCTTGTATCGCTCAGATGCGTAACTGACATATGATGCCAGTAATAGGGTTTGTCACATCTAACCCTAGATTAATGATTCAATGACCGTCTGCCTTTATATATGTATATTGTGTAAATGATAGGTACACAGTATAATAATAATAATAATAATAATACAGATAAAACACAGCTAGCTTCAACAAAACCAAAAGAGAGAATGTAAATAATCCTCTAGACTGTAGACCTCAGTCTTTGTAAACACTGAGAAACAGACTGAGGTTCTGAAAGTGAAGCTGGTTCCTGACTCTGTGACTCTGTGAACCAGGACTGGCTCAGCCATGTGTGAGAGGATCAGGAACGGCTCATCAGTGAGTGGGGCTTTTGGCCTTGAGCCCATGCTGTTCACAGATGTACAGGATTCAGAGGGGATTGAAGGTACAGTAGGCTGGATTATTCATCATAATAATCTGTCAACGGTGGAACAGTGGTTACCATTGTTGAATCCAAGCAAAGAAGGTCCCAGGTTCAAACCCTGCTCTGAGCTTGCATGTGGCACTGACCATCAATCTAGAGTCAGAGGCTGCTTCTAGTTGTAGGAAGGTTCCTATAGCAGATGGTCAAAGGCGTCAAGGCTAACCTTGAAATAATACGACAAACTGTGACGAATGTTGGAGAAGTGACTGCAGACCTGCGCGGGCTCTGACCCAGTTGTGAGGTGGATGTTTCATCAAATGAATCTTGCAGGCATTATTTGAAGGTTGAAACCCGACATTGTGTCACGTTCACCTTAATGTTGCATCATGATGTAAACATGATGCACTTCCATGCTGGACTGAGCTGCCAGTATGAATCTATGTGCATGAAGGCGTCACAGGCGTCACTGTGTTTTTAAAGTATTGTACACACACACGCACGCACAGTGTGTATGACAGTACTGCAGACCTTCTATGAGACACATTAGTGACTTTAGATCAGTCACAGAACAACATGTTCAAGCGTATGTGGATCAGCACCTTGTGTGCTGTGATTGAGAATGAATCATCTCCTTTATTGACTTTGGTGTAAGGAGAGTGAGTGAGTGAGTGGTCCAACTTCAGTCTGCAATTAGAAAAGACAACATATTCTTAAGATGTCATAACCCTAAGCAGGTGTAGATTTATTGAGTGGCCTTTATTTGGCAGAAATTGAAGATAGAATAATATCACCCATTTTTCATAAGTGTATTATTACTTATTATTATTATTATTACTAGTATTAATGACTGTTTTTCTTAGCTCAGAATGAATGTAATTATATCAGGAGCAAGGTCACCATGAGCAAACTAAACATCTTCTGAGTTTGATGTTAAACACATAGTCAGCATGAATACATGTTGGATTTTACACACTGTAGCTTTAAGTAACTCAGATGTCTTTTTGCTTGTGTTCTTGCTGGCAGCCATGTCTTCACTGAGGGTGAGCGTCCATGCCTCAGACGGGTTCCTGACAACGCTGACTAAATGTAAGTATTCATACAAGCACACATTGATTTATCAGGGTAAGCAGTCACGCGTGTGCCTGGCTCTGCACAGTGAAGATGTGTGCTGTCTGCAGGGTTGGACATTATTAGGGTTTGTAGATTGTAAATACCCCGTCCAGCATCCGGCGCAGCCTCCAGCCTCACTCAGTTGTCCTGCGTTGTGGAGTTGCACAGGAATACAGTGTAACATGTAACGCCCTCAGAGCTATTGTCTGAAAGCATTGCTGATCAGATGTGTCTGATATATCCTTGGTCTTTGTACATAAAGGTGTTGCTGCCTATGTTCAGCCTCAGACTAACTCTTATTAACTTATAAACTACGTATTTTCTGGTCATTCGAGTGTTTAAATAGAGTTTCTAAAAATAAAGTGTCTGTACACGGACTGTTCACCTTTAGCTTTTCTTTTTGAAGGAAGTAAAAGTGTTTTGTCTGAATGCTGCTCTGAGCAGGAGAACACAGCTTCTACAACAGGGATGGGCAACTATTTTCCCCAAGGGGCCACATGAGAAACAAGAAATGTTGTTGAGGGCCGGGCCAATTTCAATTTATTTAAAAGCAGTGAATTGTATTGTTTTGGTTTAAATTTAGCAGCATACAAACACACAATAAACACAATTACTAACCAACTCTATTGAACATATCAAATGACTACACTATATAATGAATATTATTATAATATACTACTGTGGTGTAGTGCAGTGACCCCTGCAGCTACAACCAGAGTAGTTCTTCTTCTTCTGCGGTTGAATGTACGCAACTCTAGTGCTCGCACCAGGAGGAGCTACGGTGGTGTATTACAGTATTAGCTTGTGTGTTAATATTATATTTTGTTGGTAACAGTAACAGTATGTAACTGGAATTATAATCTTCTTTATCAATTAGTGTGTCAGATTATATTGTGATTTGGAGTAGTTCTTGTTTGTGCTGGTGTTGTTGGTGGTTTTGTGCAAATGTGTGTTATGTATGTGTTCACATTCAATTTAAATTGGTTACAAAGACTTTCTTCAATGTCGCCAAGAAAAGTATGATATATTACATAGGTTGTGCAGAATAAGTCATGTCATACAAATCTATCAGTTTGAAAGTGTGTCACATTCAATGTACAGTAAATCACTTACAATGTATATGCCCTATGTCACCAGTAGGTGAAGCTGTGACCATAGTTTGGCACTTCAAGCAAAAAGAAACATATATCCACAGAGGTGCAACCCTTTATGTCTCTGCTTTGAACATTCCACTTCCTATTCCATGAGTTTTGAAGATATGTTCAAGGCAGGTCTGTGGTCTTGCATAGCGCATGGTAGGTCAATACAGCTTTAAGTACCTCGGGGTCCACATCACTGAGGACTTCACATGGACCACCAACAGAACACAGCTGCTCAAGAAAGCACAGCAACGGTTGTATTTTCTGAGGAGGCTGAGGAAGTTTGGCATGTCGACAAAGATCCTCAGCAACTTCTACAGCTGTGTCGTGGAGAGCAGTCTGACCAACTGCATCAGCACGTGGTACGGCAGCACTACAGCCATGGACCGCAAACGCCTGCAGAGAGTGGTAAAGACAGCTGAGAGGATCACCAGGTCCCCACTGCCCTCACTGCACAGCATCTACCACCGCAGAGTCCACAGGAGAGCTGCCACCATCATCAAAGACAGCACCCACCCACAACATGGACTGTTTACACTCCTGCCCTCAGGACGGAGGTACAGGAGTGCCAAATGCAGGACAACCCGTCTAAAGAACTCTTTTTACCCCACTGCCATCAGAATCCTCAACAGCTGAACGGGACTACAATAATCCTGTCACCTGGTTACACTGTCACTTTAATCTGTTACCGTCACTTTAAAACCTGAAACATGTCACTTTAAATCTGTTAAATTGCACAACCAGTGTTCACTTTATGTACAGTTCTTATTTTTACACTTATTTTATGCATATATGTTATTTTAGTTTCTTTGTAATTATTTATATTTTTCTTATGTATATTTATACTTTTTTTTTACAAAAGCATCTCTTTCTTACTTTATGCTGGTGTTTTTGAGTGGACAGCAAAGTAAGAATTTCATTGTACAGGGAAACGTGTTTCTTTACTGTGCATATGACAATAAACACTTTGAATCTTTGAATCTTGAATCTACAGCAATTCCTGTTGTGATGCATGAAAATGTATGAAATGCTATGTTATTAGCAGTAACCACGCAACACTGTTTTTCAATCATTTATGTTTCCTGTTCGCAAATATTTGACCTTGCAGTGTTGCCATGGTAACACTGTTGAACGATTTGTTATCATATTCAGCACGCATCATCTACCATGTGTTTTGAGTGTTTTCACTAATTTTGAGTTTGATACGATGAACTTTGTAAAAGTTATAAGGGAAATTGTGAATTTGTTTTATTTTCTGTTACCACCAGGAGGCGCTGTTTTCAAAATGTACAGTTTTTGCATAGGCATCTTCAGCAAGGGCCCCCACTTTCATTTTTTAACGCACATTCCCCGAAACACTAATAAACTCAATTTTACACCAGGTCTGATGCCGTTGCGAAAATTGGTGAGTTTTGGGGCATGTTCAGGGCCTCAAAAACGTGATTTACTTTGTGGAAGAAGAATAATAATCTATCTGATTACAATAGGGTTCTTGCAACAGAGTTGCTTGAACCCTAATAATAATAATAATAATAATAAAACCTATAATTATGATGCTAATTTGACCTGTTTTGTGTTTTTTGTTTGTTTCTAAAACAGGTTCTACTGTGTGACTCTACCATGGAACACATAGTATACTGCCTGCTGGTCCTAGGAGCCACAATAATGATCACCCACGCCTGCCCCAAGTACTGTGTTTGCCAGAATCTGTCCGAGTCCTTGGGGACACTGTGTCCCTCCAAAGGCCTCCTTTTTGTGCCTCCAGATATTGACCGCAGCACGGTGGAGCTCCGGCTCGGAGGCAACTACCTCTTCCGCATTACACAGCAGGACTTTGCCAATATGACTGACCTGGTGGACCTGACGCTCTCCAGGAATACTATTAGCTACATTCAGCCATTCTCATTTGGTGACCTGGAAACTCTGCGTTCACTTCATTTGGACAATAACCGCTTAATAGAACTGGGCCCCGATGATTTGCGAGGCTTGGTCAACTTACAGCACCTCATCATGAACAACAACCAGTTGGTTCGCATCCGTGACAAAGCCTTTGAGGACCTAGCCCCTGTTGTGGAGGATCTCGATCTCTCCTACAATAACCTTATGTCGCTGCCATGGGACTCAGTTAATCAGATGATTAATCTGCACCAGCTCAGTCTAGACCATAACCTATTGGACTTTATTCCAGAGGGCACATTCACGCACTTGGAAAGGCTGGTGAGACTTGACTTGACGTCAAACTGCTTACAGAAGATACCCCCAGACCCCATCTTCATCCGCGCCCAAGAATCCATGCTAATGGTTGAACCCTATGATCCTGAAATCTCCTTAAATCTGGGCGGGAATCCTCTTCACTGCAACTGTGAGATGCTGTGGTTGCGGAGGCTTGAGCGAGACGATGACCTGGAGACCTGTGCCTCCCCTCCTTCTCTAAAGGGTCGTTATTTTTGGAATGTGAAGGAGGAGGAGTTTGTTTGTCAGCCACCTCTCATTACCAAGCACACCCACAGGATGTTGGTACTGGAGGGCCAGGCGGCCAGCCTAGAGTGTGAGGCTGCTGGAGACCCTTCTCCTACCATCCACTGGATCTCTCCTGGTGGTCTGCTACTTGGCAACTCGTCCCGAACTGCAGTGTTCAGCAACGGAACTCTGAAGATCACCATCACCACCTCGAAGGATTATGGCACCTTCACCTGTGTTGCTGCCAATGTAGCAGGGGAGTCCACTGCATCTGTCGAGGTGTCCATCGTCCAGCTTCCCCACCATAACAATGGAACTGAGCACCCAGCACTAGCCAAGTCACGGCTCTCTGACATCACAGGAAACAGCAGGATCAGCCAGGGGGCCCCTCAGAGCCCAGCAGAGAGTGCCGTGTTAGTCTCAGAGGTGACTTCTGTTTCAGTACTGGTCAAGTGGATGGTGAGCCAATCAGCTCCTAAGGTTAAGATGTACCAGCTCCAGTACAACTGCTCTGATGATGAAGTTCTCTTTTACAGGTAAACACTCCAATATGATGATACTAGTGAATGCACAGTTAATGCTATTTATATTATTTTTTAACCTTTAAATGATCATTTGATGCAACAACACAGATTACAGTAGCTACAGATTAACTGTGTTGTTGCACTCTGACTCTGTTTCTGACTCTGATTCTGACTCTGATTCTGATTCTGTTTCTGACTTTGACTTTGACTCTGACTCTGACTCTGACTCTGACTCTGACTCTGTTTCTGACTCTGATTCTGACTCTGACTCTGACTCTGTTTCTGATTCTGATTCTGATTCTGATTCTGGTTCTGACTCTGGCTCTGACTCTGACTCTGTTTCTGACTCTGACTCTGACTCTGTTTCTGACTCTGACTCTGACTCTGACTCTGACTCTGACTCTGTTTCTGACTCTGACTCTGACTCTGACTCTGACTCTGTTTCTGACTCTGACTCTGTTTCTAACTCTGTTTCTGACTGACTCTGACTTTGACTCTGTTTCTGACTGTGACTGTGACTGTGACTCTGACTCTGACTCTGTTTCTGACTCTGACTCTGACTGTGACTGTGACTATGACTCTGACTCTGACTCTGACTCTGATTCTGACTCTGTTTCTGACTCTGTCTCTGACTCTGACTCTGACTCTGACTCTGACTCTGACTCTGATTCTGATTCTGAAAGCCAATGGCCTAACCTTGCCCAATGGTAGGTCGCAGAATAAAAGGCGGAGGTGACGTAAAGGCGGAGTGACCAGAAAGCGATGGGATCTTGATGTGGACACCAGAGACTCATGTTGATAGCAGCTGTAAATGCATGTGGTGAAGCACTATCTGATCACTATCTAATCTAATTCTAATAATGCCAGGTGTAAAGGGGCTCAGATTCAGTGCTTGACATTGATGTTGTGATAATGATTTGAAGAAGGGTCACAGTTTCAGACAAAACCTCTTCAGGTTGTAATGACTCAGTCCATAGGGAAGTGTGGTCTTACCTTTGCTGGCAGAGGTAAACCCTTCCACCCGACCTATCACAGTGTCTCAGGCCTCGTCCTCCTCTTGTTTTTTGAGACAAATACCACAATCAAAGTACCATGCATTGCTTGCAGTGCATATCATAATAACACAAAAACACCACTGACGAAGAACAACGCAGCAGTTGCTGTGGTCAACCTCCAGGACCCTTGCTCTCTTAATATTAAATATAAGCTATTGAAATAATATTCATATTAAAGTGTAAGAGAGCAGTGTCAGGGATGTGCTGTGACAATGAGCCTGATTTATAAATGTGTGTGGTGTGTGGACTGTTGCAGTCGTGTGTTTGTGCTGTACTCACATCTTCTCATAAACCCTGCACACAAAACATATATCCTATAATATTCTTGAAATTCTTTGATATTCAGAGCCAGGAGTGTAGAACCTGATAATGTAATAATTCCCCAATATTGTAATAATTTAACAGCAGACCACCCGTTACTTGGGTTCAAGTGGTGATACTGTGTAAGCAACGCAAGCTCGAGACCAACAGGAAAAAGTTGGACATGCATGTATGTACAATAACTTTTGACTTGTTCATCTGTTCTTCACAAACAATGTATCACAGGAATCCTTGGGCCAAGCCGAGTTCAACGCATCCTTAATGTTTTTTTCGGCCATATTTGATTTGATCCATAACCTTTCAAAGGCTTCTCTTGTCACACATTTTGTATAATCTTCTCAAAACATCGTTCAGATGATCTTCAGACCATGGCACACAAATGCATTCAACATCTTGAAATTCAAAGGCACTTGGCCGTGGCAGCCAATCAAACATGACGTTGAGGTCACCAAACAGGAAGTAAGCCAATTTCTCTGCAACCCTTTAACATATTTTAACCACACTTGGTACATAGATCCATGACATCATCATTTGGTGACCTTTGACCTCTGGGGGGACGTTAAACAGGAAGTTAGCTCATAGCTCTGCAAGGTTTTTATTTATCCAAACCAAACTTGGCACATCGTCTTATGACCCCCATCCTGATGATGCATGAATAACTTGGTGACCTTTGACCTCTATAAGAGCATTATAATCACAGTGAGTGTGATCATATCACAGTCGATCTATTACTTATTAATTATGAAACTGATGTTAGCATGTTCCATCCAGTTCAAATGCTTGTTCTTGGAGACCACAAGGAGTGGTGGAGGCCTGGATGTCGAAAGAAAGTTCAAATCCATGTTAAAAATAGTCATGATGAAGACATCAACCATAGAGTTCTAAGTTCTAAAATGATGGCTTTAAAATGAGGTTGCTATTCTGGATATAAGTTACTTGTGTGTTGTGTGTGTACTGTTGTGTGTTGAAATTAAAGGGGACATATTATACAAAATCAACTTTTTAATCATTTTAATACTTATATTTGGGACTCTGGAGGCCCTACCAGTCGCCAAAGTGTGGAAAAAGAATACTCAGTCATGTTTTCGTGGTCCCCCTTAGTGTAAGTATAGGCGATAAAACACTCGATGTTGAATTCCCTGGGCTTATGACGGCAGCAATCGCATTTCACCGCCAATGTTACCGCCCCACCAGTAAGTTTACTTGGAGTGCTCCACCTTAGCTCCACCTTAGCTCCACCTTAGCTCCACCTTAGCTCCACCTTAGCTCCACCTTGTCCCTATAAAATGCGAGAGTGCAGGCGAGGGAGGAAGAGCGGTATTATGTCAACGTGGAGGGACAAGTGTGCTGTTGGTGGCTGCACAGTGGAGCACAGTGTTTTACACAAACTTCCAGCCTCAGAGGATTTTATATATGAAGCTAATGTGCCGGATAAAGTCAGCAAACGTGTGTTCGTGTGTTCGCACCACTTCACATCAGACTGCGGCCAGCGGTCGCCGTATTTAGTCAGCGAACGTATTTCACCGACGTACAAACACACACATTTTTAAGAGAAGGTCAAATAGAGGTCATAACTGACCATTCTGACACGTCCTAATTAAAGATATTTGTTCCGTACGTCCTCCATGACCGGAGCACAGACTCAGTCTGATACAGTCACATACAGCGGCAGTTTATGCAGCGATCAGCGGTGCTGTCCCTAAGTGTTTTTAACTGATTTACAGTTGGTCAGTGTTTGGCTTGATCCTTGTCTCGTGCGTCTCTTCCTGTGACGACACTCTCGCTGTTTTCCGCTCACGCTGCCATGATGATATTGTCAGAGAACTAGTGGAGGGAGGGGGAGAGGAATGGAGCGTAGGGAACAGGAGCTGAGCAAGTGAGCGCTGTAACGAGGACAAATCAGAAACCCCCTGGAAGAAGTGGGCGTGTGTTTGCCTGTGTCTCATTTGCATGTAAAGGGACCATGCACAAAACGGAGCGTTCTGAAAGGGGCGGGTTTAGCAGAGTTATTGAACTGCTATGGTGCTTCATCCTTATGGTATTTTGACCAAAGCATGTCACAGACATGTTCATTAGGACACCAGGGAACTATTTTAACTTGGAGAAATAGGGTATAATATGTCTTCTTTAAGTAAACAGTTTAAACACAGCGCCCCCAGAGGTCAAAGGTCAACATTTTTTGTGGTATCCCCAGGATGATGTCATGAATCTATGGTTAAAATATGTTAAAGGCTTGCAGAGAAATTGGCTTACTTCCTGTTTGGTGACCTCAGCGTCATGTTTGATTGGCTGCCACGGCCAAGTGCCTTTGAATTTCAAGATGTTGAATGCATTTGTGTGGCATGGTCTGAAGATCATCTGAATGATGTTTTGAGAAGATTACACAAAATGTGTGACAAGAGAAGCCTTTAAAAGGTTATGGATCAAATCAAAGATGGCAGAAAATCCAATATGGCCGAAAAAAACATTAAGGATGCGTTGAACTCGGCTTGGCCCAAGGGTTCCACTGATACATCGTTTGTGAAAAACGGATGAACAAGTCAAAAGTTAATGTACATACTTGCATGTCCAACTTTGTCCTGTTGGTGGCGCTAGAGCTCTGGAGCTTGCGTTGCTTACACAGTATCACCACTTGAACCCAAGTAACGGGTGGTCTGCTGTTAAATTATTACAATATTGGGGAATTATTATATTATCAGGACCTGCGAAATGAAGGCTTACCTGATAATGTAATAACCTCCTGTTAATGTAATACTTTATTACATTATTGGTCAAAAGTGTATTGCATTATTGGGAAATGCACTTTATTACATTATCGGGAAGTTATTAGATTATCAGGTTTTATTACATTTTCAATGGACTCAAGTGCAAATTTTTATTACATTATCAGGTTCTACAAGGAGGTTTGTGGCAAAGGTACATTTAACCTTTATAACATGAAAACTGTGCGACGTATTGATCTGAATAATGCTTCTCTCTGTGTTCAGGATGATCCCTGCCTCCAGTCAGGCTTTTGTGGTGACTAATCTGGTGTCGAGGACTCGCTATGATGTGTGTGTGCTTGCTGCCTGGGACGACACGGCCACCACGCTCACAGCCACCAGTGTTGTTGGCTGCACACACTTCTTCACGCAGGACGACTACGCTCAGTGTCAGTCTCTGCCCAGGTCGCTGCTCGGAGGCACCATGATCCTGGTGGTCGGTGGCATCATCGTGGCCACCTTACTGGTGTTCATTATCATTCTGATGGTGCACTACAGAGCTGCAGATACTGCACTCCCCAAAATGCGGCTGACCAGTGTCACTGAGCCATATTCTCAGACCAATGGGGGACGACTTGGGCAAAATGGACTCCTCATGTCTCAGTCTGAGCCAATAGTCAAGCCCAAAGTGACTCTGCAAGAGAAGGTGGTGGAGTTCAAGTGTGGTTCCCTCCAGAGCAGCCTTACCTCATCATCCTCTTCCTCCACGTCATACAGCCCCAAACACACACTGACCAATGTTTGGAGGTCAGCTCCCTCTAAGCAGCAGCCCAGCCTGGACAACCCTCTCAGGGCCTTCACTTCCCTGGAGCTGCAGGTAGCACAGGAACATAAGCCAGAATCCTCCAGTAGCACATCAATGATAACAGACAAAGAGCCTCTGCTGGGCTGGAAACTAGACTCAAGCCTCAGTCAACTACTGCTGCTCCCTCTGGACTCACAGTTTAAAAGGAGCCAGTCCTTTGACAGTGGAGATGTGTCAGGTAGCAGCACCACTCAGTTATACAGCATCAGCAGTGTCTGGACACGGCGGAGTCTCTCTGTGAACAGTATGCTGCTGCAGAGTGAGGACGACACACAGGGAGACACACAAGGAAGCAAGGAGACGACAGACAGTGCTGTGATGGAAAGTACTGTGTAGTCAGACTGTCAGTCAACAACGATGCCAAACAGACACTAAAGTTAGCCACTGAAGTTAGCCACTAAAGTTAGCCACTACCTCTGGATTGATCTGCTTCACTCTTTGTACAGAGACGGATCTAAGGCTGATCACACATGACAGAGCAACACTGTCACACTGTGTATATATTCTATGTTTCCTTTTTTATACATATAAATGAGCCACGTGTGTGTGTGTGTGTGCGTGTGTGTGTGTGTGTGTGTGTGTGTGTGTGTACAGGTCTGGAAAATAATTAAAGACAATTAAAAGATTTTGTCTCATATCAGTTACTCTCTTTATTCTCTCTCTCTCCCTCTCTCTCTGACTCTTGAGCTGACTCTGGAGCTGACTCTGGGGCTGACTCTGGACCTGACTCTGGAGCTGACTCTGGAGCTTACTCTTGAGCTGACTCTGGACCTGACTCTGGAGCTGACTCTGGAGCTGACTCTGGAGCTTACTCTTGAGCTGACTCTGGACCTGACTCTGGAGCTGACTCTGGAGCTGACTCTGTACCTGACTCTGGAGCTGACTCTGGACCTGACTCTGGAGCTGACTCTGGACCTGACTCTGGAGCTTACTCTTGAGCTGACTCTGTACCTGACTCTGGACTTGACTCTTGAGCTGACTCTGGACCTGACTCTGGAGCTGACTCTGGAGCTGACTCTGGAGCTTACTCTTGAGCTGACTCTGGAGCTTACTCTTGAGCTGACTCTGGACCTGACTCTGGACGTGACTCTGGAGCTTACTCTCTAGCTGACTCTGGACCTGACTCTGGAGCTTACTCTTGAGCTGACTCTGGACCTGACTCTGGAGCTTACTCTTCAGCTGACTCTGGACCTGACTCTGGAGCTGACTCTGGGGCTGACTCTGGACCTGACTCTGGAGCTTACTCTTCAGCTGACTCTGGACCTGACTCTGGAGCTGACTCTGGGGCTGACTCTGGACCTGACTCTGGAGCTTACTCTTCAGCTGACTCTGGACCTGACTCTGGAGCTGACTCTGGAGCTTACTCTTGAGCTGACTCTGGACCTGACTCTGGAGCTTACTCTTCAGCTGACTCTGGACCTGACTCTGGAGCTGACTCTGGAGCTGACTCTGGGGCTGACTCTGGAGCTGACTCTGGACCTGACTCTGGAGCTTACTCTTGAGCTGACTCTGGACCTGACTCTGGAGCTAACTCTGGGGCTGACTCTGGACCTGACTCTGGAGCTTACTCTTGAGCTGACTCTGGACCTGACTCTGGAGCTGACTCTGGACCTGTCTCTTGACCTGACTCTGGACCTGACTCGGGAGGATGATCTCCTTGCGGCCTCCCATTTCTTGTGGAGAAGGATGAAGAAGAGGTGGGAACCAACACCTTTGGAGAAGAAGGAGAGGAGGAGGAGAAGGGGAAGGCTTCTTGCCTTCATACTCTGTCCCAAATGTAACTGTTTTCTAAATGTGTGGACTGTACTTTCACTGTATTTTCAACTGTTCTCATTATTTGAAAACAGGGTTATTGCACCACGCAGAGTTAACTTTATTAAAGTTAATTAAGAACAGGGTGTCATCCTTTATCCTGTTGTTGACTTGAGAGAGGAACTGATGGGGAACATCAACATCAACATCTTTAAGGATGTACTTTGCACTGATCTCAATTATCTTTTGCTCAAAATCGTTATCATTTGTAATGATTTGTAATTTAGATCTATACTTATATTATGTATAATTCTAAGAGAATGTGGTTGTTTAGTCATCACTGATGCTCATTTCAGCTTTTGTTTACTGGGAAAACTCAAGAGCCTTTTTCAGACACATTAAGTAAAACCCAGGTGAGCAAACTTTAATAAATAATGCCAGGGTCCGCTTAGCTTCTTGAGTTTTTATGGTGTTTGCTGACTCAGATTTTATTAAAGACAGTTCAGATTCAAGGAGAACTGAAACAATGAGATCTGAACAGTAAGACAGCATCGCAGCATGCCAGCTCTGGTTATAAGAATATATGAGTGTCACGCTGTCTCACTGTTCTCATGTACATCACCTGTGACTTTACCTGCTGGAACGTGTCAAAATGAAAAAAATCTATCTCAAACTCGCCACGCCGTGGAGCAGTGGCTTGCACTGTTGCCTCATAGCAAGAATGTCACTGGATCAAACACAGTTGGACAGAAAGCCCTTCTGTTTACTGTGGCTACTCTGGCTTCCAAGTGTCAAGTTAGTGAGTGAAGAGCCCGTTTATGGTGCTTTCACATTATACAGTTGTAGCTCAGCTCGACCTCCTCAGACTGCAGGCCACAGAGTGTCGTCACTGTTGAATTAACATGGAACGACCCCAGTGGTTCTGAAACATGTGACAGCTTGACTTTGTAGAATATGTGGCTCTAACATGCTTTATGAGGTTAACATGAAACTTTGTGAACTGAGTGTAACTGATGCATATCACCTACAGACAAATGGTCTCCATGAAAAGACCAGGATTTCATGTTTTCTGTTGTTTGATAAGACAGAGAGTTTGTGTCCTGAAATACACTCATCTCCAGTGAAAGCAGAACTCTGTGCTTTCCTGAATTCTGAGAATGAATGTATTGTTTACCATAGTTGTTTATGTAATGTTATTCATTTAGTAATAATATTCTATCTAGAGCACTTGGAAAGTTTGTGAATCAGCAGCAGGATGATTGGGACCTTAATGCGACGCTATTTTAACTCACAACAGAAAATGACAAAGAAAAGAATTTTAAAGTTTAAAGAAGGAGATGACACTTTTGCTTAATGTGTGAAAGAGAAGTAGGAAAGGAGGAAGAATGGAAGCTGATTATAGTGGTACTCAGCTGTTTAGCTGCCATCTTTGGCAATATTGTATTGCAGTGTAAGTGAGGTGTCAACAGGAGAAAGCAAATAGCCCATATTATGGTACTGAACGCTGATGCATTTGCTTTGGGCATAAAATGACTTGTGCTGCCAAACTGTTTAAATTGTAGAATTTTAAAGCTGTAAAATAAACATGCATAAATGAACTGGATGATCTAATGCGGGGGTCATTTGAACACAAAATAGTAAGTCATAGGGCCACACGGTGGTCTAGCGGTTAGCGCTCTTTGCAGCTAGAAGACTTGGGTTCGAGCCACGGATAGAACAAGGGTCTTCCTGCTGGAGGTCACATGATCGCCCCGGGTTCTCCGGCTTCCTCCCACAGTCCAAGAACATGCAATATGGAATGTTATGGAAATTGTGTGAGAGTGAATGGTTGTTTGTCTCTATGTGTCCCTGTGATGGACTGTGACTCTGCCTATCACCCTATGTCCATTCATCGATAGAGGGATGGATGGATGGGTAGAGTGATGGATGGATGGATGGATGGACAGAGTGATGGAGGGATAGAGTGATGGATGGATGGATAGAGTGAGTGATGGAATGGATGGATAGAGTGATGGATAGATAGAATGATGGATGGATGGATAGATAGAGTGATGGATGGATGGATAGAGTGATGGATGATGGATGGATAGAGTGATGGAGGGATAGAGTGATGGATGGATGGATAGAGTGAGTGATGGTGAAATGGATGATAGAGTGATGGATGGATAGAATGATGGATGGATGGATGGATGGAAAGAGTGATGGATGGATAGAGTGATGGATGAATGGATGGATAGAGTGATGGATGGATGGATAAAGTGATGGATGAATGGATGATAGAGTGAGTGATGGATGGATGGATAGAGTGATGGATGATGGATAGACTGATGATGGATGGATAGAGTGATGGATGGATGGAGTAAGTGAGTGATGGATGGATGGATAGAGTGATGGATGGATGGAGTGATGGATGGATGGATAGAGTGAGTGATGGATGGATAGAGTGAGTGATGGATGAATGGATGAATGATGGATGGATGAATGGATAGGTAGATGAATGGATAGATGGATAGAGTGTTGGATGAATGGATGGATGGATAGTGATGGATGGATAGAGTGATGATGAATGGATGGATAGAGTGATGGATGGATGGATAGAGTGATGGATGGATAGTGATGGATGGATGGATGAATGAATGGATAAAGCAGCCATACCCCCCGCCCACATTGAGGAGTAATGTGTATGTAATGTGTATGTTATGTGTAATGTGTGTGTTATGTGTAATGTGTGTGTAATGTGTATGTTATGTGTAATGTGTATGTTATGTGTAATGTGTGTGTAATGTGTATGTTATGTGTAATGTGTATGTAATGTGTAATGTGTAATGTGTATGTTATGTGTATGTTATGTGTAATGTGTATGTTATGTGTAATGTGTATGTTATGTGTAATGTGTATGTTATGTGTAATGTGTGTGTAATGTGTATGTTATGTGTAATGTGTATGTTATGTGTAATGTGTATGTAATGTGCATGTTATGTGTAATGTGTATGTTATGTGTAATGTGTGTGTAATGTGTATGTTATGTGTAATGTGTATGTTATGTGTATGTTATGTGTAATGTGTGTGTAATGTGTATGTTATGTGTAATGTGTATGTAATGTGTAATGTGTATGTTATGTGTACGTAATGTTTAATGTGTATGTTATGTGTAATGTGTATGTTATGTGTAATGTGTGTGTAATGTGTATGTTATGTGTATGTAATGTTTAATGTGTATGTTATGTGTAATGTGTATGTTATGTGTAATGTGTGTTTAATGTGTATGTTATGTGTAATGTGTGTTTAATGTGTAATGTGTATGTTATGTGTAATGTGTGTGTAATGTGTAATGTGTAATGTGTATGTTATGTGTAATGTGTATGTAATGTGTAATGTGTGTGTAATGTGTAATGTGTGTGTAATGTGTAATGTGTGTGTAATGTGTATGTTATGTGTAATGTGTGTGTAATGTGTATGTTATGTGTAATGTGTATGTTATGTGTAATGTGTGTGTAATGTGTATGTTATGTGTAATGTGTATGTAATGTGTGTGTAATGTGTAATGTGTATGTTATGTGTAATGTGTGTGTAATGTGTATGTTATGTGTAATGTGTGTGTAATGTGTAATGTGTATGTTATGTGTATGTTATGTGTAATGTGTGTGTAATGTGTATGTTATGTGTAATGTGTGTGTAATGTGTATGTTATGTGTAATGTGTGTGTAATGTGTATGTTATGTGTATGTTATGTGTAATGTGTGTGTAATGTGTATGTTATGTGTAATGTGTATGTTATGTGTAATGTGTGTGTAATGTGTATGTTATGTGTATGTAATGTTTAATGTGTATGTTATGTGTAATGTGTATGTTATGTGTAATGTGTGTGTAATGTGTATGTTATGTGTATGTAATGTTTAATGTGTATGTTATGTGTAATGTGTATGTTATGTGTAATGTGTATGTTATGTGTAATGTGTGTGTAATGTGTATGTTATGTGTATGTAATGTTTAATGTGTATGTTATGTGTAATGTGTATGTTATGTGTAATGTGTGTGTAATGTGTATGTTATGTGTAATGTGTGTGTAATGTGTAATGTGTAATGTGTAATGTGTATGTTATGTGTAATGTGTAATGTGTAATGTGTAATGTGTATGTTATGTGTAATGTGTATGTAATGTGTAATGTGTGTGTAATGTGTAATGTGTGTGTAATGTGTAATGTGTATGTTATGTGTAATGTGTATGTAATGTGTAATGTGTAATGTGTATGTTATGTGTAATGTGTAATGTGTATGTTATGTGTAATGTGTATGTTATGTGTAATGTGTGTGTAATGTGTATGTTATGTGTAATGTGTATGTAATGTGTAATGTGTATGTTATGTGTAATGTGTATGTTATGTGTAATGTGTAATGTGTGTGTAATGTGTAATGTGTGTGTAATGTGTAATGTGTATGGTATGTGTAATGTGTATGTAATGTGTAATGTGTATGTTATGTGTAATGTGTATGTAATGTGTAATGTGTATGTTATGTGTAATGTGTATGTAATGTGTAATGTGTATGTTATGTGTAATGTGTATGTTATGTGTAATGTGTGTGTAATGTGTAATGTGTATGTTATGTGTAATGTGTATGTAATGTGTAATGTGTGTGTAATGTGTAATGTGTGTGTAATGTGTATGTTATGTGTAATGTGTGTGTAATGTGTAATGTGTATGTAATGTGTATGTTATGTGTAATGTGTATGTTATGTGTAATGTGTGTGTAATGTGTAATGTGTATGTTATGTGTAATGTGTATGCAATGTGTAATGTGTGTGTAATGTGTAATGTGTGTGTAATGTGTATGTTATGTGTAATGTGTGTGTAATGTGTAATGTGTATGTTATGTGTAATGTGTATGTAATGTGTAATGTGTGTGTAATGTGTAATGTGTGTGTAATGTGTATGTAATGTGTATGTTATGTGTAATGTGTATGTTATGTGTAATGTGTGTGTAATGTGTAACGTGTATGTTATGTGTAATGTGTATGTAATGTGTAATGTGTGTGTAATGTGTGTGTAATGTGTAATGTGTGTGTAATGTGTATGTTATGTGTAATGTGTGTGTAATGTGTAATGTGTATGTAATGTGTATGTTATGTGTAATGTGTATGCAGGGCCGGCTCTACCTAATTTGGTGCCCTAGGCGAGATTGCTCTCCGGTGCCCCCCCCCGTGTGTGTTGGGGCGCTCCCGAGGGCTTGGACGGCCTTTTCATGTCGTTAATAACAAAAGCTTCACCTGTCTGTGACCTGACCTCTGATCCCTGCTCTGACCCTGAGGTCACCCGTCATGTGATTCAGCAGCACCACATTTTAGGAACATTATTGTTTATTCATTTGTTAATATTTATTATTTTCAAGAGAGAACACACAAATGAGGGCGACTGGGAATAGAAAATCATTTTTATTTTCATTGTTTAAAAAATTTAAAACAATGAAAATTTGTTTTCATTGAAAAAAAAAAAATTTTTTTTTTTTTTTTTTTTTTTGCTGGAGGGGCGCCCCTCCAGCAGATGGCGCTCTAGGCGACCGCCTATATCGCCTATGCCAAGAGCCGGCCCTGTGTGTATGTTATGTGTAATGTGTGTGTAATGTGTAATGTGTATGTTATGTGTAATGTGTATGCAATGTGTAATGTGTGTGTAATGTGTAATGTGTGTGTAATGTGTATGTTATGTGTAATGTGTGTGTAATGTGTAATGTGTATGTAATGTGTATGTAATGTGTAATGTGTGTGTAATGTGTAATGTGTGTGTAATGTGTATGTAATGTGTATGTTATGTGTAATGTGTATGTTATGTGTAATGTGTGTGTAATGTGTAACGTGTATGTTATGTGTAATGTGTATGTAATGTGTAATGTGTGTGTAATGTGTAACGTGTGTGTAATGTGTAATGTGTATGTTATGTGTAATGTGTGTGTAATGTGTATGTAATGTGTAATGTGTATGTTATGTGTAATGTGTATGTAATGTGTAATGTGTATGTTATGTGTAATGTGTATGTAATGTGTAATGTGTATGTTATGTGTAATGTGTATGTAATGTGTAATGTGTATGTTATGTGTAATGTGTATGTAATGTGTAATGTGTATGTTATGTGTAATGTGTATGTTATGTGTAATGTGTATGTAATGTTTAATGTGTATGTTATGTGTAATGTGTATGTAATGTGTAATGTGTATGTTATGTGTAATGTGTATGTAATGTGTAATGTGTATGTTATGTGTAATGTGTATGTAATGTGTAATGTGTATGTTATGTGTAATGTGTATGTAATGTGTAATGTGTATGTTATGTGTAATGTGTATGTAATGTGTAATGTGTATGTTATGTGTAATGTGTATGTAATGTGTAATGTGTATGTTATGTGTAATGTGTATGTAATGTGTAATGTGTATGTAATGTGTAATGTGTGTGTAATGTGTAATGTGTATGTTATGTGTAATGTGTATGTAATGTGTAATGTGTATGTTATGTGTAATGTGTATGTTATGTGTAATGTGTATGTAATGTGTAATGTGTATGTTATGTGTAATGTGTATGTTATGTGTAATGTGTATGTAATGTGTAATGTGTATGTTATGTGTAATGTGTATGTAATGTGTAATGTGTATGTAATGTGTAATGTGTATGTTATGTGTAATGTGTATGTAATGTGTAATGTGTATGTTATGTGTAATGTGTATGTAATGTGTAATGTGTATGTTATGTGTAATGTGTATGTAATGTGTAATGTGTATGTTATGTGTAATGTGTATGTTATGTGTAATGTGTATGTTATGTGTAATGTGTATGTTATGTGTAATGTGTATGTAATGTGTAATGTGTATGTTATGTGTAATGTGTATGTAATGTGTAATGTGTATGTTATGTGTAATGTGTATGTAATGTGTAATGTGTATGTTATGTGTAATGTGTATGTAATGTGTAATGTGTATGTTATGTGTAATGTGTATGTAATGTGTAATGTGTATGTTATGTGTAATGTGTATGTAATGTGTAATGTGTATGTTATGTGTAATGTGTATGTAATGTGTAATGTGTATGTAATGTGTAATGTGTGTGTAATGTGTAATGTGTATGTTATGTGTAATGTGTATATTATGTGTAATGTGTATGTAATGTGTAATGTGTATGTAATGTGTAATGTGTATGTTATGTGTAATGTGTATGTTATGTGTAATGTGTATGTAATGTTTAATGTGTATGTTATGTGTAATGTGTATGTAATGTGTAATGTGTATGTTATGTGTAATGTGTATGTAATGTGTAATGTGTATGTTATGTGTAATGTGTATGTAATGTGTAATGTGTATGTTATGTGTAATGTGTATGTAATGTGTAATGTGTATGTTATGTGTAATGTGTATGTAATGTGTAATGTGTATGTTATGTGTAATGTGTATGTAATGTGTAATGTGTATGTTATGTGTAATGTGTATGTAATGTGTAATGTGTATGTAATGTGTAATGTGTGTGTAATGTGTAATGTGTATGTTATGTGTAATGTGTATGTAATGTGTAATGTGTATGTTATGTGTAATGTGTATGTTATGTGTAATGTGTATGTAATGTGTAATGTGTATGTTATGTGTAATGTGTATGTTATGTGTAATGTGTATGTAATGTGTAATGTGTATGTTATGTGTAATGTGTATGTAATGTGTAATGTGTATGTAATGTGTAATGTGTATGTTATGTGTAATGTGTATGTAATGTGTAATGTGTATGTTATGTGTAATGTGTATGTAATGTGTAATGTGTATGTTATGTGTAATGTGTATGTAATGTGTAATGTGTATGTTATGTGTAATGTGTATGTTATGTGTAATGTGTATGTTATGTGTAATGTGTATGTTATGTGTAATGTGTATGTTATGTGTAATGTGTATGTAATGTGTAATGTGTATGTTATGTGTAATGTGTATGTAATGTGTAATGTGTATGTTATGTGTAATGTGTATGTAATGTGTAATGTGTATGTTATGTGTAATGTGTATGTAATGTGTAATGTGTATGTTATGTGTAATGTGTATGTAATGTGTAATGTGTATGTTATGTGTAATGTGTATGTAATGTGTAATGTGTATGTTATGTGTAATGTGTGTGTAATGTGTAATGTGTATGTAATGTGTAATGTGTGTGTAATGTGTAATGTATGTTATGTGTAATGTGTATATTATGTGTAATGTGTATGTAATGTGTAATGTGTATGTAATGTGTAATGTGTATGTTATGTGTAATGTGTATGTAATGTGTAATGTGTATGTTATGTGTAATGTGTATGTAATGTGTAATGTGTATGTTATGTGTAATGTGTATGTAATGTGTAATGTGTATGTTATGTGTAATGTGTATGTTATGTGTAATGTGTATGTTATGTGTAATGTGTATGTAATGTGTAATGTGTATGTTATGTGTAATGTGTATGTAATGTGTAATGTGTATGTTATGTGTAATGTGTATGTAATGTGTAATGTGTATGTTATGTGTAATGTGTATGTAATGTGTAATGTGTATGTTATGTGTAATGTGTATGTAATGTGTAATGTGTATGTTATGTGTAATGTGTATGTTATGTGTAATGTGTATGTAATGTGTAATGTGTATGTTATGTGTAATGTGTATGTAATGTGTAATGTGTATGTTATGTGTAATGTGTATGTTATGTGTAATGTGTATGTAGCAATAGAAAACGCCTGAGCAGAGTCAAGGTGAGGTGTGCTAGAACTGGATAATGGAAAAGTCCCATAAAGTGACCGTGTGACAGTGAATGGTTTTGGCCCTGCTTTTCGCCCTATGTGAGCTGGGATTAGCTCCAGTCCACCAAGACCCACATGTGGAGGATACAGTGGTAGAAAATGAATAACTTAACTTAACAGACATAAAAAGGCATGCAGTGTGTGAGCAAGACAGTCTCAAAACAACATCATTCAAAGACTTCCTGTCTTGTTTGGAGACGTGTATATCTTAGACACTAAATACCAGACTTAAAAGGAGAGACATTCTGTTTATTATTTATACAAATTCACCATTTTTGTCCTGGGAGAGGAAAATGTGATATATTGGAAAAAGTGCTGACTTGTGTTGGATGGTCTGACTTCTTCAGACATATTTTAATGTAGAGGTCCATGTGCTGCCATCATACAGCACACAGGGTTACATTCTGTTCAATTCAATTCTAGTCCATTCAAACTTTATACTTTATCTCAAGGCACTTTCGACACTGAGCCAGCAGTGAGAGGTGAAATGCTGCCCTCTATTGTTCAACACTGTGACACACAGCTCTTCCTGCTCCTCTGATCAGCCAAAACATCCCTAAAATGGGATCTATTTCAAGATCGACCTTCTGTGTGTTACTGCGATCATGTTGTGCGCATGCGCGCTGGCTCAGTACTGCAGAGGGTGTCCCTCACCGCGGCAGCTGTCAGGAGCTCGGGGATGTTGGACAGAGGACAGCTGTCCTGTCCTCGACTGTCCTCCGGGGCTCCAGCGCGATGAGAGGCGCAGTCTTGACCCGCTGACGGCTCACGTTGCTCGGGTCGTCATGGCCTCTCTTACCGTCTCCTCGACCGCCAGGAACATCGAGAAACATCGCAAGTCCTTGTCGCTGCTCTTCTACCGGGCAGTGCGGGACCTGAAGCCGGTGTGGATGCTGGAGGACATGCGGACGATGGAGACGTTCTACCTAGAAGAGGACGAACGACAGAGGAGTTACAGCCCGTCCGAGGCTCTTCTTTACGCCATAGTCCACGACCACCAGGCGTACGCCCAGTACCTGCTCAGCCGCTTCACCGAAGAAGCGCTCGCAAAGCCCGGGGAGCGTTTCTGCTGCTGCCCGTCCTCAGCGCCTCACCTGAGCCTGGCTGTGCGCTACGACAGGCGCTGCATCCTGGGCCACATATTACAGCGCACCCACAAAACAAGTCACACGGACCACGCCGGGTCCTGGCACACAGAGGGCGGCAGGACTGCTTTACATCTGGCCTGTGAGCTCTTGCGGCCCGAGGCGGTCATGATGATGCTGGGCAGCGGAGCTTCACCACACGCCCGGGACCAGAGCGGCCTGACCCCGCTGGACGTGGTTCTGGAGAAACTCAGGGACTCGAAGGAGGCGAAGAGCCGGGACAGTCGGCAGTGCCTGGACCACCTGCTCATGTTCATGCACACGGTTCAGTTCCAACTGAGAGGATGTTTAAAGAGCGAGCCGGAGCTCTGGAGGACGCTGCTCGGCGAGGACACGTACCGGTATCTGTCGGGACGGAGCCCAGCGCCGCTGCTGCTCAGCGCCATGCGGACCGTGGTGAAGCAGCTGCGTCCGGACACTTTCCCCGACTGCCTGCACGAGCTGCCCCTCCCCCCGGCCCTCTTAGCGCGGCTGCTGTAGCCTCACTGTGACGTCAGGGCCACCAGGGCGCGTGCTCCAGTGTGTGATATGACTGCTGTTTTAGCTGTGTGCGCGTGTGTGTGCGCGCGCGCGACAGTATGGATTTATTGAAATGATATTGAATGATTGAGATCATTGTGTTTAAACTCATCATTGTCTAAAACACACTGAATCATCTGCAGATCATGAACCTTTTGTATGAACTTGAAACGAGAATGTTGATGATTATAAAGTATAAAGTATGTTGTTGAACAAGTGAAATATTAATGACTTTCATCTTCCACGATTACAACAATAATGGAAAGTGGTTGTAAGTGTTTTTGGTGTGAAACGTGATCATAATTGTAGTAAAGTGTTAATAGAGAAGCGGATCAATGACCTGGATTGAATTAGATGTAAAGCAATAACATTTGAAGGAACCTCATGTGATAATGTGACTCATGTTCTGCAGCATGTTGTCATGAACACAGCTTTATTCTTCCACTGTAGTCATCTGTTGATGGGTCACCCACAGCTGCCGACACTTGACTGATGCGGTCCAGTTTGTTTGTAATGTTACAGCTGATCTTTATTCATTTGGGTTATTTAAAACCTCTGACCTTTTTAAATAAACAGGAATCTAAGTGGTGATCTCATCTTACCTTTCTTTGCCATTTCTAATCATCTAACAGTCAGTCTAATAAATGACTGAAGAAACTAATCAACGTCAGTTAAGTGTGTAGAATGTTTAATTTAAAAAAACAGTCCATAATATTCAGATTATTTCATCAGAATGTGATGACGAACACTGATCATTTACACTAGCAACTGATGCAGTATGAAGTCTTTTTAATTTAGATATGAAGGTTTTAATATTGAGGCTGAAGTGTGGTTGTAGTTCAGCTCAGCACTAAATGGTGAAATTGCCCATGTTTAAGATGTCATTAAATTACTTTTATTCATAATAGCAATGAATCACAACATATAGTATCTCAAGGTACTTTACACAAGGCACATACAAGTCTGAGATCTTACAGTATCACCTGTCAGTTCACAGTAAGAAAGCACTTGGTGTCAGTGGAGGGAAGCAAACAGGAAGTCATATCCAACAGAAGCAGACACAGATGTGCAGCATCTGCCTCGACTGGAATGAAAGGAGAAAACAACTATAGTTAGAGCTGAACATTGTTATCACAAAAGTGTTTCAAACCATTCACAATTATATCAGTCTATATTAAACTTCTGTCACATTGATATTGTAAAAACATAAACCATGGTTCCATAGATATTCTTATTGCCCAGCCCGAGATTAAGAGTCCAATTGGAAGACGGTGTGATTCTCTCCTCTGCTTCACCTCTCTAATCATCACACAACACAGCAACAATAGCAGCTCATTCACTGGTGTGTTCAGCTGCTGTGGAACTGCACAGCGTCCCTCACCAAAACTAAAATGGTCTCAAGTGTTTTTCTTTTTCCTCTTTGTAAATGTGAGTTTTTCCTCACGCGATGTGAGGGTCTAAGGACAGAGGGTCTCAGGACAGAGAGTCTCAGGACAGTGGGTCTAAGGACAGAGGGTCTAAGGACAGAGGGTCTGAGGACAGTTGGTCTAAGGACAGAGGGTCTGAAGACAGAGGGTCTGAGGACAGAGGGTCTCAGGACAGTGGGTCTAAGGACAGGGGGTCTAAGGACAGAGGGTCTAAGGACAGAGGGTCTCAGGACAGTGGGTCTAAGGACAGGGGGTCTCAGGACAGAGAGTCTCAGGACAGTGGGTCTAAGGACAGAGGGTCTAAGGACAGAAGGTCTCAGGACAGAGGGTCTCAGGACAGTGGGTCTAAGGACAGAGGGTCTAAGGACAGAAGGTCTAAGAACAGTGGGTCTAAGGACAGAAGGTCTAAGAACAGTGGGTCTCAGGACAGTGGGTCTAAGGACAGAGGGTCTGAGGACAGAGGGTCTGAGGACAGTGGGTCTAAGGACAGGGGGTCTAAGGACAGAGGGTCTAAGGACAGAGGGTCTAAGGACAGGGGGTCAGAGGACAGGGGGTCTCAGGACAGAGGGTCTGAGGACAGAAGGTCTAAGAACAGAGGGTCTCAGGACAGAGGGTCTAAGGACAGAAGGTCTAAGAACAGTGGGTCTAAGGACAGAGGGTCTCAGGACGGTGGGTCTAAGGACAGAGGGTCTAAGGACAGAGGGTCTCAGGACAGTGGGTCTAAGGACAGAGGGTCTCAGGACAGTGGGTCTAAGGACAGAGGGTCTAAGGACAGAGGTTGTCACTTGCTGTACAGACTGTAAAGCCCTTGAGGTAAATAATGAAATTGAATGGTCATGATCCACAGAAAGCACAGATCAAACTTCTTTCAAACTGTAGTTGTGTAGTGTGTGTTGCTATGATGTTAATAATGTGAGAGCAGACCAAACACATGTGATCTGATAGTCACCATCCTCATCTCTATCTCAGCACTACAACCTGCTCCAGTCACACAGAATGATGGACAATAGGATACTGTCGCTCACTGGGATAAAAAACACTGGAGTTAATCATGGTGAATTTCTATTACCGTGATAATTGTGCATGGAAAAAATTCATATATCATGTGAGTGACTTGAAAATCGTGTCGACCTCACCAACATCGTCTTTAATTATTATTATTTTTTATGTGGCACAATGGGGAGCTGCATCTCTCCTCATGACTTACCCTGATCTCAATAAATGAATACTTTTTTAAATCACAAAAATATGTATCCTATCTGTAATCTTATCCGTTTCTCACTCTTAGGTTGGGAAAGCCCCGTCATGGTGTCATAACTTGGCTTTGCGGCGATCTCTGAGGGCGTAGAGGACAGCATGAGCTTGATTGAAGGAATCGCCAACAGCTGACTGGACTCTTGTCCTCCACCTCTGCAGCGGAGGGTGATTCTGCAGGACATCCCTGTCCCCCCCCAGAGGCTGCAGTGACACAGTTCACCATAGCTTAGCACATGTTACTGGGGGGTTGATCAGTAAACTAATCAATGCCACAAACAATCTGACCTGCATGAGCTCACAGACAGCAAGCAGATCAGCCACAGTGATGTCATCTCCACAGAGGAAAGGCTGCCTGCGGAGGAACATGGTTTCCAGTTTATCCAGAGTGTCATCAAGCTCAGACAGAGCACGAGTCAGACGCATGCTGTCCACCGGAGATCCAGACTGGGTGGGGAACAGCACCTGAGGGAGGCAAGGACAAGTGGTGATCAGTCACTTAACACCATTGCTTCAGTACTAATCAATGTACGAAACACAAAGTGATCTGGACACAGATCTAGAAGACTTTTAACAAAGGAAACTGAACCGAGTGGCCTTGATTCAGGTTTGTACTCTCAATGCTTCTGTAGTTTTACAGCGCGTCTACCTCCAGTATAAAGACTGTGTTACAGCGCGTCTACCTCCAGTATAAAGACTGTTACAGCGCGCCTACCTCCAGTATAAAGACTGTGTTACAGCGTGTCTAGCTCCAGTATAAAGACTGTGTTACAGCGCGTCTACCTCCAGTATAAAGACTGTGTTACAGCGCGTCTACCTCCAGTATAAAGACTGTGTTACAGCGTGTCTACCTCCAGTATAAAGACTGTGTTACAGCGTGTCTACCTCCAGTATAAAGACTGTGTTACAGCGCGTCTACCTCCAGTATAAAGACTGTGTTACAGCGCGTCTACCTCCAGTATAAAGACTGTGTTACAGCGTGTCTACCTCCAGTATAAAGACTGTGTTACAGCGCGTCTACCTCCAGTATAAAGACTGTGTTACAGCGCGTCTACCTCCAGTATAAAGACTGTGTTACAGTGCGTCTACCTCCAGTATAAAGACTGTGTTACAGCGTGTCTAGCTCCAGTATAAAGACTGTGTTACAGCGTATCTACCTCCAGTATAAAGACTGTGTTACAGTGTATCTACCTCCAGTATAAAGACTGTGTTACAGTGCGTCTACCTCCAGTATAAAGACTGTGTTACAGCGCGTCTACCTCCAGTATAAAGACTGTGTTACAGCGCGTCTACCTCCAGTATAAAGACTCTGTGTTACAGCGCGTCTACCTCCAGTATAAAGACTGTGTTACAGCGCGTCTACCTCCAGTATAAAGACTGTGTTACAGCGCGTCTACCTCCAGTATAAAGACTGTGTTACAGTGCGTCTACCTCCAGTATAAAGACTGTGTTACAGCGTGTCTAGCTCCAGTATAAAGACTGTGTTACAGCGTATCTACCTCCAGTATAAAGACTGTGTTACAGTGTATCTACCTCCAGTATAAAGACTGTGTTACAGCGCGTCTACCTCCAGTATAAAGACTGTGTTACAGAGCGTCTACCTCCAGTATAAAGACTGTGTTACAGCGCGTCTACCTCCAGTATAAAGACTGTGTTACAGCGTGTCTAGCTCCAGTATAAAGACTGTGTTACAGCGTATCTACCTCCAGTATAAAGACTGTGTTACAGCGTGTCTACCTCCAGTATAAAGACTGTGTTACAGCGCGTCTACCTCCAGTATAAAGACTGTGTTACAGCGCGTCTACCTCCAGTATAAAGACTGTGTTACAGCGCGTCTACCTCCAGTATAAAGACTGTGTTACAGCGTGTCTAGCTCCAGTATAAAGACTGTGTTACAGTGTATCTACCTCCAGTATAAAGACTGTGTTACAGCGCGTCTACCTCCAGTATAAAGACTGTGTTACAGTGTATCTACCTCCAGTATAAAGACTGTGTTACAGCGTGTCTACCTCCAGTATAAAGACTGTGTTACAGCGTGTCTACCTCCAGTATAAAGACTGTGTTACAGTGTATCTACCTCCAGTATAAAGACTGTGTTACAGCGTGTCTACCTCCAGTATAAAGACTGTGTTACAGCGTGTCTACCTCCAGTATAAAGACTGTGTTACAGTGTATCTACCTCCAGTATAAAGACTTTGGTAGAGTGTGGTCGTGTGTTGCTGTGATGCCAGGCTGTGTATTCATCAACCCTGGCTCGCTTCTCTGGTTGTCGTGGATACCAGTGCTCTGGGACATCATACTTGGTGGCCAGGTACTTAAGGATGGCAACACTGCAGCATACAGACACAGAGATTGTGGAGAAGACTTTAAAGACACCTCACTCTGAAAATAAGACAAAACTGCAACAAATGTCAATTATGAAGTAGAAATGATGAATTTGATCAGACCACAGAGCAACATCCATTTGTTAGAGAGATGTAATTTTAGACTTCAAAATGTGAAAGTGTGGAGGGCAGCATTGCACCTCTGAGTGTACAGAAGACTGAGAAGATTAGAGAGTTCCCTCTAGCTGTGTTTCAATCCATGGTCTGGATCCTCCAAAGCATGGATTTGTCTTTCGGATGTCTTCAAAATACGTCACCCCACCATGACCTATGCTGTCCCAATGACACATGAATGGTCAGCAGACGTTTGTCTGTTTCTGAAGGATACACTGGTGCATCCTTCACAGGTGAGGCTATCGCAGAAGTCTTTGTGCAGCGGCAGAGCTTTTGACAACAGGCTTAGTGGAGCCTGGATAATTCTAACCCAAACACACATGCAAATGCAAAAAAATAAATAAACTCAAACTACAAAAATAACATAATTATGAAAGATTAGATGTAATTTTGAAGCTTTATCATTTAATATCAACAGAGCCTTACTAAGTCATTTCAGATCATTATTCATATTATTTAAACTTTTAGAATTTACATTTGTGGATTAAAGAGAAGCTTAACCAGGTTTGACCTCTGACCTCCGTCAAACCTGTGTTTGTTCTATTACTTCATGTCCAAAATGATCTGCTATGAATAATTAATAATAATAATTCTAGAGTTGACTGCGTTGGTTGAATAATTGACTTCCATATATTATGTTGTTGTGGAAATAGTGTTATTTTTGTTCAAATCATGAATCTGTTTGGAGATAAGTTCTATTAGTAAATCATATTCCAGGTGAGTCACATTTGAGGGAAATGACTGAACATCCGATGGAGTCACCTCGTCCCTCGGCTGCACACTCAGGAGGATCCAGACCGTGGACTGAGACACAGCTTCTTCTGTCTAGGCATAAAAGATTGGAAGAAGGAGGAGGCATTTGGAGTGTGGAGTGCAGCGTTGCACCACTCGCTGCACATCCTGTTGGAGATGATTAGAAGAAGACTCATGGGAGGATGAAAGGGTTAATAACTGTGACAAAGAGGTTTGAACTGTGGAGGGCAGCATCACAGAAGCAGAAGAAGATATTCACATTACAAACATCACAGACATGGTGTCAGTGTATGTTAAAGCCAGCTGGACACAACTGAACGTGTGTGACATCGTCTGCCATTAAACTGGGTTGTGTTACGGATGAGAGGACGTTCTGTCTAACTTTCAGAGTACAGGCCAGAATACAGGTGAGATTAGGAGTAGGGATTACAGTGGAACTAGGAACGTGTAGCAGTACGAAATGTGTGTGTGAGAGAGAGAGAGAGATAACCTTTCTGTTAGGATGAAGCCATTGTCCACCATGACAGGAATCTTCTGCATTGGGTTCAACTTGGTGAAGTGTGGACTCTTGTTCTCCCCTGCACAAGGACAAAGGAGGCTCAATGTAAATGACCGTGGTTTTCCTGCTCCTGACAGGACGTTAACGGTTCATTTATTCAATTCAATTCAATTCAATTTTATTTGTATAGTGCCAAATCATAACATACATTATCTCAGGGCACTGTACATAGACAACATCAAAGAGAGCAGAGAACCCCAACAGTTCACACAATGAGCAAGCACTAGGCATCAGTGGAGAGAAAAAACTCCCTCTTAACAGGAAGAAATCTCTGGCAGAACCAGGCTCAGAAATGTGCAATCATCTGCCTCGACCGGTTGGGGTGAAAGGAAAATCGGGGACAGAGGATGGTGGGGGACAGAAAGGGGAGGGGGGAGAGAAAGGACAAGAGGGAAAAGTCCAAAAGTACACAGTAAAAGTACTTCATATTGTTCATACGTGTAGTCTAGGAAGTACTTAGTGCAGTAGTGTATGACTCTTGGACTACTTATTTAAAATAAGGTTTTTATACCATGTTGAAGTAGGTCGAAATTGACTTAATCATGTCCTCTGTTTGACAGAGGATTACTCCAAAAGTACACAGTAAAAGTACTTCATAATATTCATACAGGTAGTCTAGGAAGTACTTAGTGCAGTAATTTATGACTCTTGGACTACTTATTTAAAATAAGGCTTTTATTCCATGTTGAAGTAGGTCAAAATTGACTTAATCATGTCCTCTGTTATGTATTTTGACAGAGGATTACTCCAAAAGTACACAGTAAAAGTACTTCATAATATTCATACAGGTAGACTAGGAAGTACTCAGTGCAGTAGTGTATGAGTTGTGGACTACTTATTTAAAATAAGGTTTTTATTCCATGTTGAAGTAGGTCGAAATTGACTTAATCATGTCCTCTGTTGGGTATTTTGACAGAGTATTACTCCAAAAGTACACAGTAAAAGTACTTCATAATATTCATACAGGTAGACTAGGAAGTACTCAGTGCAGTAGTGTATGAGTTGTGGACTACTTATTTAAAATAAGGTTTTTATTCCATGTTGAAGTAGGTCGAAATTGACTTAATCATGTCCTCTGGTATGTATTTTGACAGAGGATTACTCCAAAAGTACACAGTAAAAGTACTTCATAATATTCATACAGGTAGACTAGGAAGTACTCAGTGCAGTAGTGTATGAGTTGTGGACTACTTATTTAAAATAAGGTTTTTATTCCATGTTGAAGTAGGTCGAAATTGACTTAATCATGTCCTCGGTTGGGTATTTTGACAGAGTATTACTCCAAAAGTAAACAGTAAAAGTACTTCATAATATTCATACGTGTAGTCTAGGAAGTACTTAGTGCAGTAGTTTATGACTCTTGGACTACTTATTTAAAATAAGGCTTTTATTCCATGTTGAAGTAGGTCGAAATTGACTTTATCATGTCCTCTGTTATGTATTTTGACAGAGGATTACTCCAAAAGTACACAGTAAAAGTACTTCATAATATTCATACATGTAGACTAGGAAGTACTCAGTGCAGTAGTGTATGAGTTGTGGACTACTTATTTAAAATAAGGTTTTTATTCCATGTTGAAGTAGGTCGAAATTGACTTAATCATGTCCTCTGTTAGGTATTTTGACAGAGGATTACTCCAAAAGTACACAGTAAAAGTACTTCATATTGTTCATACAGGTAGTCTAGGAAGTACTTAGTGCAGTAATTTATGACTCTTGGACTACTTATTTAAAATAAGGCTTTTATTCCATGTTGAAGTAGGTCGAAATTGACTTAATCATGTCCTCTGTTATGTATTTTGACAGAGGATTACTCCAAAAATACTTCAAATTACGCTTGCAGGTAGTCTGGGACGTATTTAGTTCACTACTTTCAAGTTTTCACTTCGTTTCTTCTTCTTTTTTGTGAGTTTTCTGACGGAATCGTCTGTTTCGGTGTGTGTAAACAGAGTTTAAGTAAATAACTAAATAAATAACTTCCATAACGCCGGAGTGTTGTTATTGCTCTCCGGGGATGCAGCTGGACGATACTCAGTCCCAGCAGCATGAATCTTGAACTCCTCACAGTCCCTCCCAGCTTCTCAATGCCGTTTCATTACGATTACCGTAAACGTTTGTAAATTCGCGCACTAGAAAACAACGTGCGGCTGATGTGACCAGGCACTCGCGAACCACGGCTGGCGTGACTGCAGTCCCAATATGAGGGAGGAGATTATCCATTTTTTCTCTAATTGATGTTATTTTATTCACAAAAAAGTTGATAAAGTCATCACTGCTCAGTGTTAAAGGAATAGATGGTTCAGTGGAGCTGTGGCTCTGTGTCAGCCTGGCTACAGTGCTGAAAACAAACCTATGATTATTCTTATTTTCTTCAATTAGAGAAGAATAATAGGCAGCTCTAGCTTTGTGTAGGGCTTTTTTGTAAGCTACAAAACCATCTTTCCAGGCTATATAAAATTCCTCTAGGTTATTGGAACGCCATTTTCTTTCTAATCTACGTAACGTCTGTTTAAGAGCACGAGTATTGGAGTTAAACCATGGTGCTCGTCTCATCTGATTCACCACCTTCTTTTTCAGAGGGGCAACACAATCTAATGTAGTACGCAGTGAGGCTGCTGTACTATCAACAAGGTTATCTATGAGGGCGGGACTTCAGATGTACTGACATATGGCACAGAGTTACATAAAGGTTGCTCTGTCTCTTTGAATGTATTCATATTATTATCAGACAGTATTTCTTATTTATCTTATTGTAGCACCAACGTTCACGACACGGAGTTAACAGTCGGTGTTTAATCATTTTAATGAAGTTCCACCACTTTTAGCCTTTAGCTCCTCACCTTTCCTCAGAGCCACAGTGCGGACTTTGTGCGGGATTTTAGCGCAGTTGAGCAGAATGTGTAGCGCCCGACAGGGCTGCGACAGAAGGTCCAGATACACCTCCACAGGGCCACGTACTTCTGCCGTGGACATGACGACCTTTGTTTTAGCGTCAGAAAAACACGTAGGAAACTTAGCGAACTTGTGTTATTGTGTTTGCTAATGTGGGCGTGTAGCTCTTCTTCTTCTTCTTCTTCTTCTTCTTCTTCTTCTTTGGTGTCTGCCGCACGTTTGCCGCTGATGTGCGCTTTACTCCCTCTGCAGGCCGCACGTAGCACTGCATCTGTTTTTGAACAGGATCACACTATCCCGAGAAACGGGAAACAGAAGCGCAAAGAAAGCTGCAAAAGTAACTTGTCACAAATCATAAATGAAACCAATGATTATCAGTTAATAATTAGTTCATAATTGATTCATCTGTAGATCACTTGGTCCATAACATAATGTCTTGGTTTCCCCAAAAACCAAAGTGATTCTGTTGGAAAAAGTGATTGTTTCAACCCTAAACAGAGCAAAATTAAAATAGAGTAAGACAGAAGAAAAATAACAATATGAGGGATCTTAGTTGAATATCATTAATGTTTCCATGTAAAGTTCAATGAGTTATGAATTGGCAACATTCTGATACATTCTAAAATGCAATCAAAACTAAAATTGTTAATTGTTAAATCATATAAACCTTTATTTTCACCACATGTAGAGTCACTTCCTGGTTTTTAATAAACCAGTGAGTCAAAGATGCAGAGATGTTCTGCTTTGGTGTCTGCTGAGGATATATATACATATATATATATATATATATATATATGTATATATATATATATATATATATACATATATGTGTGTGTGTGTGTGTGTGTGATCACATTTGTGTTTTGTTTTACTATTATTGATCACAATTGATGGCAGATGGCAGTTTGATTGATGCATCATCATCAGCGTGTGTGTGTGCGTGTTTGTGTGTGTGCGTGCGTGTGTGTGTGTGTGTGTGTGTAAAACAAAGTCATGCTGTGATGACCCCGCCCAGCAGATACTACAGTATAGTAATGGAAAACCAACCATGCTATGTAGAGGAAAAGCACCATCAGATGTCAAAGGAGACACAGGAAACAGCAACCCCACAGTGCCTCCTGCTGGCAGAGATGTGGAAACGTTAAACACTGTAAACAAACAAACAAACAAAATAATGTGTGAGGCCCACTAATGGGCGTGAGTGATATAAATAGATAAATAAATATTATATATTGTGTTTTGAGAAATAAAGAGACAAATGATCTAAAATATGATGACTTTATTTCTCAGCTCACAGTTCCTGTCACTGTTATTGACTAAGAATACATAACTGAGGGGAGATGACAGAAACTGACAACCGGTCCTTCCACACAATCTGTCACGCAGAGCACACAAACTAGAAAAACAAGTCATGTTCATGGCAAAGGTGTCACACGGTGTCACGAATGAACATGAACATGAACCAGAATGACATGTATCCACATCACAACCATTTCAGCAGGGTTGTCACACACGGACCGTGCGTGACAACAGTCCTGTCAGGCCCCTCCCACATACCACATGACAGATGAAATGTGATAATAAAAAAAAAAGAAAGGTTCATTCTCGTCTTTTGCAGAAGAGCTTAAAACATTGTCTCCCTTCAAGATGTGCGTGTGCGGTCTGTGCCACGTCTTGAGCCTGATGATTGTCAGCATTGTCCTGGCTTGTGTGGACGGATGTGACATTGCTCCGGCCACCTGTGGGGCCCAGGCACCAGGGGACGTCATCATAGGGATAGTGTTGCCATGTCATCGTAAAGTCAATGCAATTCAGGAGCGGATTAGACCGGACAGCTTCCACTGCTCAGAGTCAGTATATGAACTTTTAATACAGTTTACATCATGTCCAGTGAACAGTTTTTGTTTTAATGACTCGATTTGGTCAAACATTCATGCATTTGTCTCCTAAACTGTTATTTTCTAGGTATTTAGATCAGGGTGTTTTTTCTTGTGCTGACAATTCAAAGAGAATATCTGTTTTTCCATGTCCTCTAATGTTCCTTTGGTTTTTCACACTTTCTATTTTCAGTTTTGATCAACGATCATTCATTAAATCCTTGGCTATAATTCATGAAATCGAGCAGATAAATGCAGCTGGTTTCCTCCCAGGAGTGAAGCTTGGATATTTGATGTGTGACACGTGCGCACATGCAAGCAAAGCATTGCACATTGTAGGGCAGATACTTGCAGTCAACGCGTCTGTGGATGGAATGTGCAACTACACTAACTTCAGGCCCAGAGTCAAGATTATTTTAGGAGCACACTACTCTGAGACGACCGTTGCTGTGGCCAGACTGCTCAGTATCTACATGGTTCCTCTCGTAAGTCGCATGGTCATAGGTACTGTTCGTCATATTATATATATGTATATGTACTGTATGTAAACGTGTGTGTGTGTCCTGTTTAAATGAGTGTGTGGGGTGCACACAGACCATAATCTCAGCACAGAGTGAGGTGGTCTGTTTTGGAGTCAGTCAGAGTTGTGCTTGTCATTCCCTTCAGAAGCCAGGTGCGCCTCTATCTGATGCATTGCTATTGAAATGGTTGAAGTGGACGATTCTCTACTGAGGAGTCAGATTTGCTCGTTGATGATGATGAGACAGGAGAACACAGCAATATTTGTACACATCATGTGACACTGAGTTAAATTCAAGACAATATGGAGGGAGATATGTGATATATGTGGGAGAGACTTTGCTGGTTATTTGGATTCTCAGCTGCAGCAACAGTAGAACAGTCCACTAATGGAGCTTTCCATCATACAGTTCTAGCATGGCTCACTATAGTACCTGGTACCTGGAGGGTTTTTAGTACCTACTCTGGCGCGAGCTGAGCTCATACTGAACCGTGACATCAACAGACTGCCGGGCACTGATTGGCCAGAGAGTGTCGTCACTAGAAGAGTCGCAAGCTCAGAACCAAACAATGCTGAACTGTAGATGTGATGAGTTTGTGTGTTTGTGAGTTTGTGTGTTTGTGTGTTTGTGAGTTTGTGTGTTTGTGAGTTTGTGAGTTTGTGTGTTTGTGTGTTTGTGAGTTTGTGTGTTTGTGTGTTTGTGAGTTTGTGTGTTTGTGTGTTTATGTGTTTGTGTTTGTGTTTGTGAGTTTGTGTGTTTGTGTGTTTGTGTGTTTGTGTGTTTGTGTGTTTGTGAGTTTGTGTGTTTGTTTGTTTGGGAGTTTGTGTGTTTGTGTGTTTGTGTGTTTGTGAGTTTGTGTGTTTGTGAGTTTGTGTGTTTGTGAGTTTGTGTGTTTGTGTGTTTGTGAGTTTGTGTGTTTGTGAGTTTGTGTGTTTGTGTGTTTGTGTGTTTGTGTGTTTGTGAGTTTGTTTGTTTGTGTGTTTGTGAGTTTGTGTGTGTGTGTGTTTGTGAGTTTGTGTGTTTGTGTGTTTGTGAGTTTGTGAGTTTGTGTGTTTGTGTGTTTGTGTGTTTGTGAGTTTGTGTGTTTGTGAGTTTGTGTGTTTGTGAGTTTGTGAGTTTGTGTGTTTGTGTGTTTGTGAGTTTGTGTGTTTGTGTGTTTGTGAGTTTGTGTGTTTGTGTGTTTGTGTGTTTATGTGTTTGTGTTTGTGTTTGTGTTTGTGTTTGTGTTTGTGTTTGTGTTTGTGAGTTTGTGTGTTTGTGAGTTTGTGTGTTTGTGTGTTTGTGAGTTTGTGAGTTTGTGTGTTTGTTTGTTTGGGAGTTTGTGTGTTTGTGTGTTTGTGAGTTTGGGTGTTTGTGAGTTTGTGTGTTTGTGAGTTTGTGTGTTTGTGTGTTTGTGAGTTTGTGAGTTTGTGTGTTTGTGTGTTTGTGTGTTTGTGAGTTTGTGTGTTTGTGAGTTTGTGTGTTTGTGAGTTTGTGTGTTTGTGTGTTTGTGAGTTTGTGTGTTTGTGTGTTTGTGAGTTTGTGTGTTTGTGTGTTTGTGTGTTTATGTGTTTGTGTTTGTGTTTGTGTTTGTGTTTGTGTTTGTGTTTGTGAGTTTGTGTGTTTGTGAGTTTGTGTGTTTGTGTGTTTGTGAGTTTGTGAGTTTGTGTGTTTGTTTGTTTGGGAGTTTGTGTGTTTGTGTGTTTGTGAGTTTGGGTGTTTGTGAGTTTGTGTGTTTGTGAGTTTGTGTGTTTGTGTGTTTGTGAGTTTGTGAGTTTGTGTGTTTGTGAGTTTGTTTGTTTGTTTGTGTGTTTGTGTGTTTGTGAGTTTGTGAGTTTGTGTGTGTGTGTGTTTGTGAGTTTGTGTGTTTGTGTGTTTGTGAGTTTGTGTGTTTGTGTGTTTGTGTGTTTGTGAGTTTGTGTGTTTGTGAGTTTGTGTGTTTGTGAGTTTGTGAGTTTGTGTGTTTGTGTGTTTGTGAGTTTGTGTGTTTGTGTGTTTGTGAGTTTGTGTGTTTGTGTGTTTGTGTGTTTATGTGTTTGTGTTTGTGTTTGTGTTTGTGTTTGTGAGTTTGTGTGTTTGTGAGTTTGTGTGTTTGTGTGTTTGTGTGTTTGTGAGTTTGTGAGTTTGTGTGTTTGTTTGTTTGGGAGTTTGTGTGTTTGTGTGTTTGTGAGTTTGGGTGTTTGTGAGTTTGTGTGTTTGTGAGTTTGTGTGTTTGTGTGTTTGTGAGTTTGTGAGTTTGTGTGTTTGTGTGTTTGTGTGTTTGTGAGTTTGTGTGTTTGTGAGTTTGTGTGTTTGTGAGTTTGTGTGTTTGTGTGTTTGTGAGTTTGTGTGTTTGTGAGTTTGTGTGTTTGTGTGTTTGTGTGTTTATGTGTTTGTGTTTGTGTTTGTGTTTGTGAGTTTGTGTGTTTGTGAGTTTGTGTGTTTGTGTGTTTGTGAGTTTGTGAGTTTGTGTGTTTGTTTGTTTGGGAGTTTGTGTGTTTGTGTGTTTGTGAGTTTGGGTGTTTGTGAGTTTGTGTGTTTGTGAGTTTGTGTGTTTGTGTGTTTGTGAGTTTGTGAGTTTGTGTGTTTGTGAGTTTGTTTGTTTGTTTGTGTGTTTGTGTGTTTGTGAGTTTGTGTGTTTGTGAGTTTGTGTGTTTGTGTGTTTGTGAGTTTGTGAGTTTGTGTGTTTGTGAGTTTGTGTCACATAAAACAACATCTAGCTATGATGACCCCGCCCATGTTGAGGAGGGAGGGGCCTGACACCAAACCCAGCAGAGTAGAGCCGAGTGCTGAACTTGAACTGTATGATGAAAAACTCCCACCAGACCACGGCAGCAGATATGAGTCCTGTCACCTCTGTCACCTCTGTCGCCTCTGTCACCTCTGTCACCTGTTGCTAAGGAGATCTGAAGATGCACACACAGTGTGTTTTACACAGTCTCTGGAAAGAGGGAGAGAAGGTCGAGGGTCTGATCAGCTGAGGTGGTTGATTAATACACAGCTAGTACAGCTCCCATACAAATATGCTGATTGAGCAAAACACAAAAGAAACATCACGGTGCAACATCTCATGTGTTCGGGAATAGGACTGTTAATCGCTACGATTAATACAGCTGAGATTATTCTGGTGTGTGTGGACCTCTGACATGAATTATCCACGCAGTCAGTCAGATACTGTAGGAGAGACAGAGAGAGAGTAGCTGAAGATGGAGAGAGGTGAGGAGTGTTGGGCAGAAGCTGAGCGATAAAACAAACGTTACCTGGTGTCACGGCACAATGACATCGCCAACGAGTGGAAAGTACTCACTCTATAATGTTTAGAGTTTCTAAGGACATTGTCCGGGGGATTTTTTTTGTTGTAATGTTAACAGTCGGATGACAGTCGTCCATGTTGGCCTTTATTTAAGTCTCTTTGAAACCACATAGTTCTATGTGTAGTTCTGCGTTTAAAAAGAAAGATGCCATGAAACAATGGTGTCTGAAATGAACTCCTTAATTTAGTCATTAGAAGAAATCTTTCAATCGTGATTAATCTAGATTAATGAATTTCAAAATGTGAGATTAATGAGCTACATTTTCAATATAATCTATTGAGAGCCCTAGTTAGGAAATAGTCACATCCAGGGTGAAGTTCTCCCTCACCTAGAGTGTACAGAGGTGACAAAAGGGTCAGACTGGTTCAGCTCCCCGAGCCCTGGTGAAGCAGTTGCTTGGTCCTGGGTCCATCACTGCATGTCGACAGTGGGTCGTCTTTATATACAAGGTTTTCTTTATGAGGTTGAACACGAGAGATCAGTGAAGCTGGTGTCAAAATAAAAGTGCAGACAGGCGAGGGAATCGAGGCAGGAGTCTGCTCCCCTTTTCTTTAGAGCATGACGTCATCACGGTGCTGCCAGCTTAGATGATGCGTTTATGATGGTCTGTCCACACAGAGACATGTATAGGTGTATAGCTCATAGTTTTCATCCACACAGAGGCATGTATAGGTGTATAGCTCATAGTTTTCATCCACACAGAGACATGTATAGGTGAATAGCTCATAGTTTTCATCCACACAGAGACATGTATAGGTGTATAGCTCACAGTTTTCATCCACACAGAGACATGTATAGGTGAATAGCTCATAGTTTTCATCCACACAGAGACATGTATAGGTGTATAGCTCACAGTTTTCATCCACACAGAGACATGTATAGGTGTATAGCTCACAGTTTTCATCCACACAGAGACATGTATAGGTGTATAGCTCACAGTTTTCATCCACACAGAGACATGTATAGGTGTATAGCTCATAGTTTTCATCCACACAGAGGCATGTATAGGTGAATAGCTCATAGTTTTCATCCACACAGAGACATGTATAGGTGTAGAACTCACAGTTTTCATCCACACAGAGACATGTATAGGTGTATAGCTCATAGTTTTCATCCACACAGAGACATGTATAGGTGTATAGCTCACAGTTTTCATCCACACAGAGACATGTATAGGTGAATAGCTCATAGTTTTCATCCACACAGAGACATGTATAGGTGTAGAACTCACAGTTTTCATCCACACAGAGACATGTATAGGTGTATAGCTCATAGTTTTCATCCACACAGAGACATGTATAGGTGTATAGCTCACAGTTTTCATCCACACAGAGACATGTATAGGTGAATAGCTCATAGTTTTCATCCACACAGAGACATGTATAGGTGTATAGCTCACAGTTTTCATCCACACAGAGACATGTATAGGTGTATAGCTCACAGTTTTCATCCACACAGAGGCATGTATAGGTGTATAGCTCATAGTTTTCATCCACACAGAGGCATGTATAGGTGAATAGCTCATAGTTTTCATCCACACAGAGACATGTATAGGTGTAGAACTCACAGTTTTCATCCACACAGAGACATGTATAGGTGTATAGCTCATATTTTCATCCACACAGAGGCATGTATAGGTGTCAAGCTCATAGTTTTCATCCACACAGAGACATGTATAGGTGTATAGCTCACAGTTTTCATCCACACAGAGGCATGTATAGGTGTATGCTCATAGTTTTCATCCACACAGAGACGTGTATAGGTGTATAGCTCATAGTTTTCATCCACACAGAGACATGTATAGGTGTATAGCTCACAGTTGTCATCCACACAGAGACATGTATATGTGTATAGCTCACAGTTTTCATCCACACAGAGACATGTATAGGTGTATAGCTCACAGTTTTCATCCACACAGAGACATGTATAGGTGTATAGCTCATAGTTTTCATCCACACAGAGACATGTATAGGTGTATAGCTCATAGTTTTCATCCACACAGAGACATGTATAGGTGTATAGCTCACAGTTTTCATCCACACAGAGACATGTATAGGTGTATAGCTCATAGTTTTCATCCACACAGAGACATGTATTGGTGTATAGCTCATAGTTTTCATCCACACAGAGACATGTATAGGTGTATAGCTCACAGTTTTCATCCACACAGAGGCATGTATAGGTGTATAGGTCATAGTTTTCATCCACACAGAGACATGTATAGGTGTATAGCTCATAGTTTTCATCCACACAGAGACAGGTATAGGTGTATAGCTCATAGTTTTCATCCACACAGAGACACGTATAGGTGTATAGCTCATAGTTTTCATCCACACAGAGACATGTATAGGTGTATAGCTCATAGTTTTCATCCACACAGAGACATGTATAGGTGTATAGCTCATAGTTTTCATCCACACAGAGGCATGTATAGGTGTATAGCTCACAGTTTTCATCCACACAGAGGCATGTATAGGTGTATAGCTCATAGTTTTCATCCACACAGAGACATGTATAGGTGTATAGCTCACAGTTTTCATCCACACAGAGACATGTATTGGTGTATAGCTCATAGTTTTCATCCACACAGAGGCATGTATAGGTGTATAGCTCATAGTTTTCATCCACACAGAGACATGTATAGGTGTATAGCTCACAGTTTTCATCCACACAGAGACATGTATTGGTGTATAGCTCATAGTTTTCATCCATACAGAGACATGTATAGGTGTATAGCTCATAGTTTTCATCCACACAGAGACAGGTATAGGTGTATAGCTCATAGTTTTCATCCACACAGAGACACGTATAGGTGTATAGCTCATAGTTTTCATCCACACAGAGGCATGTATAGGTGTATAGCTCACAGTTTTCATCCACACAGAGGCATGTATAGGTGTATAGCTCATAGTTTTCATCCACACAGAGACATGTATAGGTGTATAGCTCACAGTTTTCATCCACACAGAGACATGTATAGGTGTATAGCTCATAGTTTTCATCCACACAGAGACATGTATAGGTGTATAGCTCATAGTTTTCATCCACACAGAGACATGTATAGGTGTATAGCTCATAGTTTTCATCCACACAGAGACATGTATAGGTGTATAGCTCATAGTTTTCATCCACACAGAGGCATGTGTAGGTGTATAGCTCATGTCATCGTCCCACCTTCCTCTTGCTCTGACTTCACTGTCCCTATCTTCGTCTTCGTGTTTGGAGATTGTTTGACAGTGTTGCTAACTACTGAAAAGACGCTAATGTAGCGTTAGACATTTCTGCAGCAGTCTATCATTGTCACAGTCACTGAAGTGGTTAGCTAGCGCCTGGACAGACACAGCTAGGACAGACACTCATCGTCTCTTTGGTCTGGGAACTCACCGACGGTTTATTCTGTGCATGCTCACACGCGTGACTTGTATGACATCACTGCTGTGTAACATGGCTTTGCTACTCAAATGATTAAATACAGCGCGATATCACGAGAACACGTCCTGTCCTCAGTAACTGCAGAAATGGTTGTGAAGAGGAAAAGAAGTGTTGAATGAAACTGAAGAAGAAAAAAACACAGACACTATTTTCACTTGAATGAACAGATTAGCGATTGTTCCACACACGGTCAGCTGCACTGCACATCCACAGCTGTGTGCTCTCTGTGTGTGTGTGTGTGTGTGTGTCTACAGTCAGACTGTGATCAGTTTCCTTCTCAGAAAATGATTTATGTTCCGTGTCTTTCCCCTGGCTTGGTTCATTCTGTCTTTGTGTCTTACTAGTACACAGAACCCATTCAATATGTGCCTGTCTGTACTGTGTGTTTGTGCGTGAGAGGCATACAACATCACATGCATGTGAGATCAGGTGAATATGTCAAAGACGGGCTGCATGAGTGGCTTCTAAAATGTCTTTGATGTCAATGTCAATTAGAGAGAAGACGCTCTTCTGTCTGTCACGTGTTGTCTGTAGCTGGTTGTGCTTTGTGGTGGATTCTGAAACGTCCTTAAATTCTGGACCTTTATCGCTCATTTAAATTTGGGACCTTGCAGTCGGAATTGTCATTTGTTTATTCAAAGTCTAAAGACTGTCCAAAGTAGGCTGGGCTATTCCAAGTGTCAGTTTATTGCACATCATGTTTCATATAGTTTTGAATAGCCACTGCATATCTGTGTTTGTTGGCATGTTGTTGCAAAATCTGCTGACTCATTGTGATGCAAGCAAACGGCATTTATCTTAACTTCATCTTCTGCATTACTTATCCAAACAATGTCAAACTTGGCACTGCACTTAGCGAGACACCTGTCAAGCTTGACAGGACCATCAGTTTGAGAGATATGCGAATAACAGACACACAGACAGACAGACGGACAGACAGACAGACAGACAGACAGAGAGACAGATGTTCCTGCAATTTATATATATAGATAAACATTGTAATGTGTTACAGTGCCACTTACAGGCCTAACATGTGTACTACAGCGTGTTAAGTCATGGGGGTTTTATGTGAATGGAGACATTTCCTGAACCAATGCAGTGTTTATGGGAAACTTTTTCAAAACACCAAAGAATAGGATAATTTACATAACATTTGGTTTCGCCCAGGCCCCATCCATGCACACATGTAACATGAACATTAAAACTATTTCATTTTTTCACTCTTTTTCACTGTCTCCATAAACACGGACATGTCTTCAGCCACAAAAGACCCAAAAACGACTCTATTGCGCTGTAGTACATATGCCAGCTCTGTAAGTGGTGTTGTAACAAACACAGATGTTGAGCATGCACATGAAGCATGCTCACTGTGTGCAAACTTCTTTTTTTAAATAAGGCTTTAATATACATTACAATGCATCAAATCACAGAAACAGAGACAGCATGAACAAAGCCAGAGGAAAGGAAGGAAATAAAAGAAAAGTTATCAAAAACAGACCAATCTCCAAACACCAAGGGGTGGGACTATGACAGCATCGTTTTACGAAAGTGACTTATCGGTTGTATACACAAGATTTTTTCATTATAGAAAATTCAGTTTCAGTGCTCCCAAAATTTTGTTTCCATGTGGATGAAAGACTGATATACACTATATATATATATATATATATATATATATATATATATATTACATGACATACTGTGTATATATACACATACAGTACATATATATATATATATACAATATTAAACTTGAGTGTGTGTGTGTGTGTGTGTGTGTATACGTACAGTATGCATAATTCTGTCTTATCTTACACCTCATCAGCTAAGCAGCACATCATCGTCACCAGAACTGAGTGATAAGCTGAAATACCCACCTTTCCTCCGAACTATTCCCAGTGATATTCATCAGACCAAAGCAGTGGCCAGTATGATGCGTCACTACAGATGGAACTGGGTCGGGATTGTGTATGGCGATGATGAATATGGCAAAGCAGCCTTTGAGAGCTTCGTCAGGGACGCTGAGGCTAATTCTGTGTGCTTGGCATATCAAGGAGTGTTGCCTCATTACCTTGATCATCCACAAATCCAGCAACGTGTCAAGCAGGTCGCTGAGCAGATCCGTTCCTCAAAGGCCCAGGTGGTCGTGGTAATCCTCAGAGAAGAGTTGGTGGAGATCCTCTTTCAGGAAATGATCAGGACCAACACGTCCAGGACTTGGATTGCCAGTGATGCTTGGTCCAGAAGCTGGTCTCTTGCCCAGATGGATGGCATTGACAGGGTTGGGGACATCTTGGGCTTCACCTTTATTGCACAGAAGAGTAAATCATTTGATAATTACTTGAGGAATCTTACAGTGACTCCAGGAGGATACAACCACTTCATTGAAGAATACAAGAACCTGAGATTTAATTGTTCCTCTGACTGTTTCTCAACTGAATCCCAATCCTTTTGTCCCTCACCTGACCCAATGAAAATTAAATCTAGCAGCGCATGCAATCTCAGCAGTGTCCAAGATCAGAACGATGACTATCTTGTGACGTCCCTTGACACGAGTGAAGCTTTCCTTCATAGGGTGTCAGTGTGGGCCACAGCACATGCTCTCAAAAAGCTGCTGAGGTGCAACAGCTCTTCATGCTCGGGAGAAATGGACTTTGCTCCATGGGAGGTAAGATTCATGTTTACTTTGTAAAATGCATTTCTTGCTTTTTTGTAATCGTAATTCTGAGATTTGCTTTCCAGCTTCTTAGAGAATTGAAGAAGGTTCAATTTCAACTTGACGACCAAACTTTTTACTTTGACGACAATGGTGATTTTGTAACTGGGTATGATCTGATCATATGGGAAAAATACGGACACCGCAGAAGATTTCGCAGAATTGGGAAATACCATGTCCTTAGTGAACAAATACAACTGGACGTGGACAGTTTCACCTGGCATTTAACTGGCAATATCACGGTAAGACAACACCACACTTACACATTCAGTTACAGTTTGATTACTGCTTTAGTTGCTGTAGTCCTTTGGGATTTGTCTTTATCCAACTTTATTTGTAAAGCACTTTAAAACAACCACAGTGGAACAAAGTGCTGTTAATAAATAATGACGATCGCAAACACATCACGAGTCTGAGCTCCGGTCACGCAGAAAGTTCTGAAATAATCAATCTTTTAAATTAACTGAGTTTCTCCCCCACCTCTCCTCTGTCCCCCATTTTTCCTTTCACCCCGACCGGTCGAGGCAGATGCTGTACATCTTTGGGTCTGGTTCTGTCAATGTAAAGAGTGTTTGGCGGCAGTGAAGGTGTCGGACCTGAGGACACGTCTAAAGCTACGTAGCTACTAGCCTAAAGCTGCAACTGCATCAATCACATACACAACATGGGGAAGAAATGCCAACCTTCCGTGTGTCTTTTCATGATGAAGACAAAGTCAGCTTTAGTTTCTGCTCATTTCTGATGCAACAACAGTGAAGTCAGATGTAGCTTATCCATTAGTCTGAAACATGATATAGTTTTTCCAAATCGGCCTTAGATTCTAGAGTGGATGCAGGAGAAATGAATGAACCTGAAGATGAGCATGTGCACTGCAGCAGGTCTTGCTGCCACTGTGAGTCCTGTGACACTTAAATGGTCCAGGTCCATGTTGTGTGTCAAACGCTTCCTCACCACCTCCAGCAAACTACAGGGAGACAGCATGATTACTGCTGTCATCGCCACACACACACACAGTGAGGAAAAGCAATCATCTCTGTCAATTAGACTGAGAGTTATCAAAGATAAAAGATTACTCAAAGCACTTCAAACCTTTACAAACAAACTATAGAGATCATCACAAATGTTAGAATCTGTTGTAGAACACCAGGAACATGTGTAGACACAAAATAAATTCAGTTTATGGTTTTTAATCTTTTTCCAATGACAACTAAACCGACAAGAAGAGAGTAAAGAGTTTTAAACAAATATAACAGATAGAATGATGAAGAGTTTATCATTGACCACATTTGCAACAAATCACAGCAGACACATTAGTGTTTTTGGAAGTGAAGCCAAACACATGTTTTACTGTAACATTCATTATAATTATGGGAATAATTCTATTGTATGGTCACAATAGCATTGATAAAACAACACATTGAGTGGTGGCCTAAGACTTGCAGTACTTTGTGTATACTGTGTACATATATACATATATGTATATACAGTATATATACTTATATACATATATGTGTATATATATATATATATATGCATAAATTGAGTGGTGGCCTAAGACTTGCAGTACTGTGTGTATACTGTTTACATATATGTATATATATACATATATGTATATGTATACTGTATATATACATATATACAGTATACATATATGTATATATGTATACTGTATATTTACATATATGTATATATACTGTATATATACATATATGTATACATATATGTATATATGTATACATATATGTATATAAATACTGTATATATACATATATATGTATGTATATATACAGTATACATATATGTATATATATATATACAGTATATATACATATATATGTATGTATAGCTCATTTCTCTACATACTGTATATCTACTACTGCTCATGTTTTCTTCAGGCCCCTGAGTCGAGATGCTCAGAGAGCTGTCCCTGTGGTTTGGTGAAGAAGATCTTAAATGTATCCTGCTGTTACAGCTGCACACACTGTGTGGAGGGGACCTACTCAGATGATTCAGGTAGGCCTGAATTGCCTCCTGATGTTTTTCTAGTGTTTTTCATGTAATATCTATGTTGTGTTGTTCTTGAACAGATCTCGATGAGTGCAAAGTGTGTCCCACTGGAACCTGGTCTCTGAAGGGTTGGGATCAGTGTAAGCCAAGACTGGAGTCCTACCTGAAATGGAGTGATCCCCATTCCATTGCAGTGACTGCAGCAGCAGTCTTTGGCCTTTTAATTTTACTGGTTACCTTAATTCTCTTTGTTGTTTACAAAGATTCACCACCGATGAAAGAAGCTGAGGTGAGACTGTCCTGTGTGATGGTGTCTGGTCTGGCAGTGAGCTTTGCCAGTGTACCATGCTTCATAGGAAAACCTAGTGTCCACCTCTGCCGGGCCCGCCAACTCATGTATGCCATGGGCTTTACCTTGTCTGTCTCCTGCATCCTGGTCAAGGCCATTCGTACTTTCCGGGATTTCGTTCCCTTTGGACCGTTAAGCAGACGACTACACAAACTTTACAACCCACCTGTTATTATTACTGTGACCACTGCTGTCCAGGGAGTTATTTGTCTTCTTTGGCTCATCTTTGATTCTCCTGATATTGATGAGAAACCTCCTGCTGAGCAAAGCATGGAAAAGAAAGTCCAGTGTACGGAGGGGGACACATACATTGGTTTTGGTATAATGCTGAGCTACATCGGTCTATTGGCGCTGGTTTGCTTCTTCTTGGCCTTCAAAGGCCGGAGGGTTCCTCAGCAGTTCAGTGAAACAGGGTATATCATTTTTAGCATGCTGATGTACTTGTTTGTATGGGTGTGTTTTATTCCACTCTATATCACCAGAAATGAAGAAGGCACTCTGGTGCAGGTTTCAGCCATTCTAGTGTCCAACTATGGCATCATCTTATGCCATTTTTTACCCAAATGTTTTCAAGCACTTCACAGGAAAAGGAATGCCCCTCAAACAGCAATCAGGCTAACAAGAAGTAGAAGTACATCCCTTTAAAACTTCTCTTTTCTGAACATGGACATAAACTAAGATATCCACATTCAATTCAATTCTTCATACTGTTGAAAACTTGCTATTTCAGGTTTTTTAAATTGTGGTTGTATAGATACCGGAACATAATCAGCACTGCGTCCACTGTGCATGTCCCCCGGGTCTCCCTGGTAACGCTAACCCGTGTCTGAAAGCAGGTATACAAGGGAGAAGAGATTTGAATAATAGTCTATATCCTCTGCTGTTGTGACAGCACACCAGGTGACGCTAACAGCCTCACAAGTTAAACACCTGCTTCTTCACTCAGTGAACATGTGATGCTTGATGTTTGAATGACACTGCTGGCTCTAAACCAAAGGAACCCTTCATGATGACGAACGTACCTTGAACCTTTGGTGCAGGAGAGTGAGCAGTTGACAAGTTTCAGTTTGTTTTTTTCAGTTCGCTCTCTATGAAAACATGGTGGCTTCTTCTGGATAGAGCACCACCCCCTCTGGCTTACAGCTTTTTGTTCCAGTGGCCACTCATGGTACTGCAACAGAAACACACTCATGTTGCCTAAAAAGCAATTCTATAGAGCACAATAATAAAAGGGAAGTCTGTAAAACTGTTCAATTTGAGACATGGACATATGCATATTTAGATGTTTATATTCTATTTTTTATACTTTGTTTTTGTACAACCTTGTTAAAGGCCAAAGCCCAGAAGAATCTCTGGCTCAGCAGTTTCCTCAGCAGTCTCACGTCTGTTGTCTCCATGTTGTCTTGTTCTTCTGTGAGCTTGCTTTTTATCTTATTTCCAGATCAAAACTTGGTACCATTCTAAAAAAAATGGTAATAATTAATAAACATACAACATAAATGCAAGATCATTTAATAAAATGTGTATTAGAGCTATTGCTGTAAGTGGAATTAGCATTTTGTCTGGCTGTCTGTTCTGGACATGATTGTTGTAGGTGATAATGGTCCCTGTAATAAAACTATGGTTGTAATAAACATGGTGTAGGTTGCACCGTAGTGAACTCCTGCGGAGCTCATGCAGATGCACCTGCGGCCTGTTACCAGTGATGCCACCCCGCTTCACCATTGCAGGCTGTTCATGTCGCCACGCTTTGTGTTATCTGTGAAGATGTCACTGACATATTCCTCAATTAAGTCTGATCTGTTCACTTTGAAAATTGAATTATTATCATCAGCATTGCATGGTGGAGCCATGAAGTTTTGCTGGGCTAACTAAAATGGAGCACTCCCTATTTTCACCTGTAAAATACTTTCTCGTTCAAACAAAAGTGGATCATTTGAATAAGTTGATGGTCAAAACTGTGAGTAGATACACCTGAAAAGTTGGTGTACGTACGAAACATAGCAGAAAAATATCCCACGCCAGTTTCTCTTTATGAATCACTATCAACTTGCTGTCAATGCTGCTGCCTCAGAAGTTCATCGCAGAGGTCAAGAGGAAGTGGTCCAACATCAAAGTGCATGGCCTCATATCGTCACAGTCAGTATGTTTACATGCAGGTTAATCAAGCTAAGACAGAAGTACACGCGTGGAGGAGAAAATCCAGTTATTGGCTGTTCACTCCTCCATAGGTGGCGCTGTATAGCTCTATAAGCAGACCAGAACAGACCATATTATTCACTGGCCTATCCAGCCACCTTAAGTCTATAAATGATCAAAATAATTATAAAAATAAACATGATTTATAAACCTGTTCAGGGGATTGTAATTGGTTCTCAGTGTTAACAGTGCCACAATGATGCCTAAACAAAGTTCTTTAACTCGTTACTTCAAAAGAGGTGAGGAAGAAGATACACGCCCCCATCAACCGAACCGACCCAGCCCAATTCTTACACATTAGCTCAGTGAGGTTCAGCATGCACACGGGACAGACGTATGTAGGTGTGCTTTCCTTGCTGGAGGTGAAAGGAGGAGACAAAGGAGGAGGAAAGGCGGGGCATGACACAACAGAGCTCAAGCAGCTTAACCTCCTTCTGCTGTTGGCTAACAGTTTCACCAATTTCCTATTACTTTTCAGAACCTGGGCATGGATGGCAAGGATTATACAGATGCTTTGAGACGGAGATATGGTTCAGACTTTCTGGGATTATGCAGCTTTTCATATACTTAATTATATGAAATGCTCAGGAGAGCTGATTTTTCAGCAACCTACACGTAGTCTTAGGACCACATTTATGTCCATATATATATATATATATATATATATATATATATATATATATATATATACATATATACATATATATATGTATATATGTGTATATATACATATATACTGTATATATGTATATATATATATAGGCATTTGTGAGATATACTATGACACCCGTCTCCAAAATTCCTGAATTTCCTCACATCCCCATAAAGTACCTTGATATTCCCTGCACTAAGAACATTAATTATTAAATTATTCATGATTTATTGACTCTCACTCTCACACCTATGCTCAATCTAGTGACCAATTTACCCCCCAAATCTGGATGTTTTTGGACTGTGGGACGAAACCACAGAACCCGCAGAAAACCCCCCCCACACACACACAGGGAGAACATGCAAAATGGTATTATTTATTTTCATTAGCGATTATTGTAATTGTTTGTCCTTGTCACCTGTTCTTAACACATGTGTTAGTCCTTTGGTTCTCTTTTATAAAATGAAACAACCAGAGGTGACTTTGAGTGTGTTAGTTTGTTCTTCCTGCATCTGTGACCTTGTGAGTTGTTTGAGATCCTGATTCCTGACTGTTGCATGAGGTTCAACAGGTTTTATTTCTCCATAGTGATGTCATGCATTCTCAAGTTACACACCTGCAGTAGTTCATATCCTAGTTTCTTACTCAGGTTCAATATGGCATTTATATTCCCATTTTATGACTTTGTGGATAGTTTGTGGACAAAATGTATAGTTAGTACAGTGTGTGTGTGTGTGTGTGTGCGGGGTTATTTCATTATTCATTATATATTGTGTAATTTCAATATAAGATAAGAAGCATATGTTGTTTATCTCAGAAGCAAATGAACACTTGTTGTAAACTCGAGCAGCAGCATGATGGATGAGGCTAAAAACATCACCTGACACACGCAGCTCTGATTAACCTGATGAGCTTAAAGTCTTACATGTACGTGCCTGTGTGTGTGTGTGTGTGGATACACCTTACGTGACCATCTGTGTGCACTAAAGGAGAGCGAGCGGAACAAATCTCCAGTCCATATTATCCTCTCATCACCATGTTGTCTGTTTGACCACACAAGTCAGAGGACTGCCACAGAACACTCATCATTCTCAAGGACCTGGTCGTACAAGACACAGAGATTACGTGAGGACAACAACATTTTATTTATTTATTTATTTTTACACTTTCTTCAGTGACAGAAATCTTTGACGTTTTTCTTGAGTTACCTGTAAATGCAAAAATGGGCTGTTCACCATCCAAAGGGAAGTTGTTTTCTAGACCTGCCATGACTGTGCTGGAGAGTGTAAAATCTATACCTGAAGAAGATGTGGACAAATATATGAAGACCAGGCAGAAAAGTAATGAACTTCCACTACCTAATGTAGAAGATTCTAAAAAAGATACTGCATTGTCTGACTTGAAGACCGAGTCTGACACAGCTACCCAAAATACAGGGGACATCAAAGAAACAACGAAAGATGAAATAGATAGATGTGCGTTTGTACAATCACAAAAAGTCCAAAAGAAAGAGAAAAGAAAGAAAAAGAAAAACGAGAGGAAGAGCTCTATTCTCCAGAAAAAGGTGGATTTCCCTCTACACATGGTGAGGGCTCACCAGGCAGCCTACTCTTTTCTGAACCCAAATATCTCTAAATGTGAAACTCTGCTGGGTTTGCTGGACCAGGCTGCACAGACACAGTTGTCCCTCCAGCCCATCATCACTGCTTTGGTGCTGAGCTTTGAGGAGATCAATCAGGCCCTAGAGGAAATGGCCGAGGAGGGAGAATTGATGTTGAAGGAGCATGGGGACTTCATGGCTTTGCCTTGTGGGCTGACGGGCCCAGTTGTAAGGCCAGCTAAACCTAGCACTGACTCAGCCAACTCCCCTGGTCCTCCTCCAAATCTTTTACAACAAATGCTCCAGCATTCAACCGAGAGAATGAAGGTTGTTGGGAGCTCTGTCCAGGCGCTAAGTGATACCTCACTTGGGGAGGCAGTAGAATATTTTTCTTCCATTTCTGAAGTGCTGGTTGAGAAGCTTCAGGCAAAGAAGCTGGCAGAACAGAGGTTGTCTCATGTGTTGAAACAAGTAGAGGGAGCTGCCATGAGGAAATCCACCCTTCTGGATTCTGCCCTGCATAGTGAGGACAGTGGTATTGGGGGAGAGAATGAAAGTATGACTGGGTCTGAGAAACACCGGCACCATCGTGGGAGTGCTGGATCTGACAGTTGTGGGTCTGGAGTCAATGTTCGGAGTGCAATTGAAAGCCCACCCAAAAATGTACCCAGCCTCACAGGCCAAAATGAAGTGGATGAAGACGAGGAGGAGAACGATGATGATGATGATGATGATGAGGAGGAGGAGTTTGAAGAAGAAGAAGAAGAAGATAACAGACCTGAAAGAAAGAGGTCAAACTCTTCCCCACCAGATCCCAGTCAACCACTTTTCTACATGCAGCAGCAGCAGCTTACAGTTAGACGCCCCCTGACTGCTGTCACTGTACCCAACACTTATTACTCCTCAAACGTGATGATGGAGCTACAAGACAGCAAGAAAGACTTGGACCGGCGGATGAAAAGGATGGTGGTAATCCAAGGAAAAAAAGCATCAGCTGGGCGTCAGTACCATTTGTATAAAGCTCTATTACGACGGAATTCATTAAATGAATCAGCAGGTGCACAGAATCTCCCCCTGAGAACAAATCACTCGCCTTGTTCTTTACCAACTTTAGCACCTCGACCTCCCAAGCACCACTCTGTCAGAAGGTTAATAAACAACTTTAGCCAAGGGGTTGATGGTAGAACAGGTGAGGACTTTCCTAATAACCCACCTCATATTAGGAGGCTCAGGAAATGTGGGATTCTTCTGTCATCCGACACAGAAAATGGTCATGAGAGATGTTCAGTCATCAACGGCAACAACAACAACAACAGTTGGCCTGATGGAAAGGATGACCTGGATGTAGACAACCTACCTCCCCCACCTCTAGAGGTTCTGCAGGACAACTCTTTCCAGAGTAACCAAAACATAGCAACTAATGAAGAAGGGTTGCAGTACATTTCGCTCCAGAGTCTCCCAGTGATTTCCCATAAAGCTGGAGTCTCCCAGCGACTGAAAGTTTCTCTACAGAATGTGGAGGTGCTTCCAAACCGAGCCAGCACGAGGCCAAAATCAGACAGTACTTTCCCTGCCTGTCCGATCAAGGAAGATGTTGTTATGGAGGATAAAGATGCCGAGCAGCAACGTAAAACTGATATTTATCCAGAGAAGGTCAACTGTCTCCTCCAGCAGGCACAGAAGATCCTTCAATTGCGTAATGCAGCAGAATCCTCTGACAAAAGAGATACTGGCCAAGAACCATCACCCCTTCAAGACAGAATGGGCCCAAGGTGTGAAAACAACCAATTGTGTGCGGGTGAGATGTCTGCCTGCTACCTCCCTGTGACAGCACCACCTGTCTCAAGAGTCCGGCTACCACCATCCTGTCCCTCCGCCAGGCCCCGGGTTCTCTCCTGTAGTCCTCCTGTATTCAGACATCAGTCTGCCACGAGAGCCTCATCTCGCCCAAGTTCTCCAAGAACTATAGCATGTGTCACTAAAGAGTTCATTCCATCTGTGTCCTTCCGTGAAGCGCGTTCAGTTTTCTGTCAAGATGAGTCACAAAACTCTCAGACCCGCTTTTCAGTAGGAAGTTCTGTGCTTCCCAGACCATGGGGAGAGGTGAGCCGGGGCAGGCTCACCACAAGACTGATAGACAACTCTACACGTCGTACCAAATCAGAACAGAGGACGAGTCTAACTTCCCATTCAGAGTTTTCCAAAGACGGCAGTTCGACCTCAGGTCAGATCAATGGAAGCGAGCCTGTTTCTACAAAATGTAGGTCATAACACTAACGCTGTCTTGTGTATCTAAGTAAGCCAGTAAGTCAGTCATGGTTACACTTTTGGTCACATTCCTTAAGACTAGAGTAGTTTGAGTATTCAGCAGGAAAATGGAAAACTAAAACTTAAACTAAGACTAAACTTCACTATTTTAAATATTAATTAACAAAATGGATTTTGGAAAATAGTGACGATGGTGAATGGTGATGAATAAGATTATATGACACGTCACTGTATCACAGTGACGTGTCATAGGTTCTTTGATATGATGTTAATTAAAGTGTGATACAGAAACAAATAGGATAGAATCATAGTCAAAATAAGAATGCAATTAAATTAAGTGTGGAATGTATAATGTACAGTAAGATATGCGGATCAAATCAACTATTGGACAACAAGAAAAAGTGAGAGCAGGAAATTCCAATACTCCCGTATGTTACATTTGGGCCTTTTTTTCTACGATAGCAGATTACCACCCCCTCACCCCCCACACAAGGATTCCTCGATTCGATATATAAACAAATAACTATATCAATTCTAAGATTTATGAATCACAAACTTTACTGCTGGAAAAATATACCATTGGATTTCACTCCTCACATTTAGTCACTCCTCTAATTCAAAGCTTCAGTTACTGTGGCCCGTGTTATATAGCTGGTTCACCTCCAGTCACTTGAGACAGGAGGTGAACCAGGTCGACCTGGTCTAATCCAGATTTGATTAGATTTCCTACCCCTCTCTCCTCATATGTAAGGTTCGGTGAAATCCTCAGCCTGCTAATGTAGATAATCCAATGATCCACTAAAATCCCCTCTCCTCCTTTCTTCTCTGTCTATAGGCTGGTGACAAGAGCTCAGCTGTGATTGGCCAGAGTTTATGACCAGATGTGATGTGGAGAGAGAATCGAATTCTCAAAATCAAACACATTTTGTATTCATTCGAGCAGTCGAAAGAGCCGGAATGTTTGAGCATCCATTAAATCTCACTGGCCTCTTACCTGCCTGTCGACCATGGAATGTTGGAAGTGTATTATTTATTATTAGGAAGTGAATGTGTCACATGAATGTGTCAATGATTAGATGTGCTCCCAAGTCTTCTACATTAACTGTGATTCAATTAAAGTGACAAATCTGTGACAATTGTTCTTTCTTTGTATGTTCTGTTTCCTGTTTTATTTTGAAATAATTACCATTGCCTCTTGTTTCAGTGTCTGCTTCCTGTCAGGTTTTTCCTCCTCTGTGATTACCTGCCCCACCCTGATGTGTTTCACGTGTTGATCATTAGCCCTCCATCTGTGTATTTAGCCTGCATGTTTCCTGTGTCTATTTAAGGTCAACCTTAAATAACCTTAGCCTTTTGATCTGTTTGGTATTTCTGGGTCTTTCGTTGCCTTTTGTGCTTTTTTGGAGACCTGTTTTGTTTCAAGACCAGTAAAAGGTGTTTTTCAAACTGAGACTGTTGTCACGTTGTGCTTTTGAGTCCACAGTGTTTGTTCAGCCTGGTAAAACAAAGTCTAACAACGTAGCACCAAACCTAAGAATTTCAATTACAGCTGAAAATGTACTGATGTAAATACAGGTTTAAAATTCCCCCCGTCGTCAAGATAAAAAGAACAAAGAATTTGAGTTTGAAAATCTTCCTCTCTGGACCTTTCTTATGTCATTGTTTTCGCAAAATAATTATTTAAATTATGTAAATGTGCATAAACCAGACAATTAAAAGGTATTTATCACAAAAATATGATGTATTGTGTCACTGAAGTTAGATTTTGTATTGACTTTCTGATGAGTCATATTATGAGCTCAATGGTGGATCCGGAACTGTAGTGATTTACATGTATTTATAATAACGCTATGACATCATTAGGTTAGTTTTGTTAACCTTTATATTATTGTCTGATTTCTTTTTAACTGCGTTATTATAATATTGTTTGGGCAAATACGTATCCCTCCAGTCTTTATAAACTTTGTTTTACTAGATTGGTAAATTTAGTCTTCAGTATTTTTTTTCTTTTTGGTTTTTGTTTTTATTTTATTTTATTTTGAACACACAAATCACATGAAACCTAGAAGGAAAAAAGATATTAAAACGTGCCATGAGTGGTCCGGACGCCGCCGGCTTATACGAAGGACATTTGAGGTAATGACAGATCCATTTAATTTCAGTGAAACTTAGACCTTACCTTATTATACGGCTGCGGTTTTTCCCAAATAAAATGAAGAAAGATTTTATCTGCAGCTTTACACTTGTGATGTACGGAGCCCCGGACTTTAAAAACCCACACAATATCTTTTTAAAAATGTATTGACATGTAGAGGATTGTTGTTTTCCTTCTATTGGCTCAACTTAACCCTTCTGTTACCATTTGACATGCGTACTTCTCATTACCATAACTCCTAAAACGCTTGTGATATCTAGAGAATTGGATGGCAATCTGTCCAGGGTGTGACTATGTCAGCTGAGATTGGTACAGCAACCCGAATGACCCTGATGTAGAGGGTAAAGCAGTAGAACTGGATGGAGAAATAGAGCTTTGCTCCCATATACTTATCATTACGGTAGACTTCTGTGGAACAACCGCACTATTACAGACAGAGCCGGCCCAAGGCACAAGCCAACTAAGCAGCTGCTTAGAGCCCCGTGACCACCAGGGGGCCCCAAGAGCAGAGTTAAAGAGTTAAAGGGGACATATTATGCAAAATCAACTTTTAACCATTTTAATACTTATATTTGGGACTCTGGAGGCCCTACCAGTCGCCAAAGTGTGGAAAAAGAATACTCAGTCATTTTTTCGTGGTCCCCCTTAGTGTAAGTATAGGCCATAAAACATGCAATGTTGAATTCCCTGCGCTTATGACGGCAGCATGCGCATTTCACCGCGAATGTTACCACCCACCAGTAAGTTTACTTGGAGAGCTCCACCTTAGATCCACCTTGTCCCTGCGAGAGTGCAGGCGAGGGCGGAAGAGCGGTATTATGTCAACGTGGCGGGACAAGTGTGCTGTTGGTGGCTGCACAGTGGAGCACAGTGTTTTACACAAACTTCCAGCCTCAGAGGATTTTATATATGAAGCTAATGTGCCGGATAAAGTCAGCAAACGTGTGTTCGTGTGTTCGCACCACTTCACATCAGACTGCGGCCAGCGGTCGCCGTATTTAGTCAGCGAACGTATTTCACCGACGTACAAACACACACATTGTTAAGAGAAGGTCAAATAGAGGTCATAACTGACCATTCTGACACGTCCTGCTGCAGTCCACATTCCTGCTTCCTCTTGTTCAGGGTCGGACTCTGGTTCTAACGTATATGGTTGAACCGCAATGTTTCCTCGTTCAACCGTTGTCATAGTAGCGTGGGCTTGCCGGCGTCGACACCCCCCCTGGAAGAAGTGGGTGTGTGTTTGCCTGTGTCTCATTTGCATATTAAGGGACCAGGCACAAAAGCGAGTGTTCTGAAAGGGGCGGGTTTAGCAGGGTTATTGAACTGCTATGATGCCTTATCCTTTTGAACAAAGCATGTCACTGACATGTTCATTAGGACACCAGGGAACTATTTTAACTTGGAGAAATAGGGTATAATATGTCTCCTTTAAGAGTGAGAGTGATGAGACATATCTACTTACATATTCTACTTCTTCTTCTTCTTCTTCTTCTCCTACTTCTTTTCCGTCACTTACGGTAAAAAAAAGATCGCTCTTTCATTGTCTCCGTTACTGCATAAGTTTCCCTTTTGAAATCGCACCATGCCCCGCCCCTCCAAAAATCCCACCACACCATGATGACTACCAGGGCCGGCCCGAGGCATTAGTGAACCAAAGGCCTCCTGGCCACAAGGGGGCCCCCAATCAAGTGTTTGTTGTTGTTGCTTTGTTTGTTTTTAAATATATTAAATAACAAGTGACATGATTGAATGAATGAATGAATTTTTCACCGCAATGCATCCTGGGTACAGAAGGCATCTTCGCACGGACATATATCTTCAGTGGGAGCGGTGCGGTAAGTAATTGTTGTCTGTGCTATACTAAGAGATGGCGAGGAGCTGCTCACGACCGCCACGAAGGAAAAGAACAAAGTAACGAGCTTCTATCGTTTTCCAGCTTGGAAGAGAAACGGCACGAGCCACGTCTCAGAGGCACATCGAGGTTTCACCGGTTAAGAGCCAGGACCACAAGATTGATTGATAGCTTTATTTTGAACGATTAAAATAGATGAACATGAATAAACAAATGAAGACAAAAATAAACTGATAAACACTGATCAATGCATCTGTATGATCAATATTACAGCACCTTGTAATTTTTTTTGGGATTTCACTCAAGGATCCACGTGGAAAGAGTTATTGGTTGTATGCACCAAGTTAACATTAAATGAGACCATGCGCCTGGTGTCGTGGTCAAATATGAAGGCTGGGAAAAGACTTTACTTGATAAGATTATTGTTATATGCTCTGACCAATATGTGCCCAAGTGTTGTTCTGAAGCTGTCATTTTACAATGTAAACCTTGACTGACTTGTAAATATGGATTTTAATTACCATATTATATTAATATGTCATGCTTTTCACCTTCATGTACATGTCATGATTTTTACCCACTATATGCAAATAAATACTTTTTTGGCTTTTTGTAAAAATAAGGTGCAAAGAAAAATTGCACAATATAGCACTCAAGCGTTTAGGAACGGTTGAATAACTGCCAGATATCGAAAGTGAAAGTTATCTTGGAAAAAGACGCAGAAGAAGTCACTCAGTGAACATTTTTTGAAATGATCAAAATAAATCCAGACGGCCTGATTATCATGATGGTGATAAGAGGGTAAGATGTTTAATTTTAGAGGTCATGAGAGTTCATCATGGCAGTAGCCTGTTCAATCATCTAAAGGGTTAGGAATTTCTCAATCATGGTTTGGCAAACGAGGGGCCCACAAACAGCGTCACACATTTGACCCCCACAAAGCTGGAAACAGCCCTGCTCCATAAGACTGAGCAGCATATGTTAACCTGGAGAGACCGTCAGCTTTAGAGAGTTTTTAAACTCCTTTCTTCTTTTTTTTAAACTGTACATCTCTGAGCTTTGTCTATAATGCCGCCAAGGTAAGTAACAGTAACAGAAGAGTTGTTAACGGGGATATCAGAAACTGAATCCACGTCACATTCTCTGAGGTGAGGGGGCAATAAACATAATATAGTATATAAAACAAGGTAGTATTGTCTGCCAGTTGACTGACAATGATGGTTTGGTTTTCCAAAGAAAATAGTGTGATGTTATATTTTTTTGAATACATTTTATTTGAAACAGTCAAAGATTACAAACAATTGTAAACAGAATATTTACAATAAAGGGGTTAAAGAAATACAAAAAAATAACAACAAAAATATGGGACAGTAGACGTAAGATTACTAAGTGAATGCTTAACATATTAAAGGTTTTTGGTTGCTTTTTAGTTCTTTACAGGAGCAAAGGTTCATGGTTCTGAGAACCAGGAAATGTGCTTTTAATTTGCATTTAGGAAATAGAAAATGTTAGGAATTCTATTACTGCAATAAATAAATACACACACACGTATATATACATATATATATATATGTATGGTATAAATGTGTATATATTTGTATACGTATATATTTTATACATGTATACAAATACTTACATCCCAACCTACAGTCTATCCTCTCAATCAACGTTGTGAATCTTGAGGAATTGACATAATCTTCTGTAACTGTCACTCCGGTTCTTTTAAATCTCTTCACTTCTGTTATAAACGGATGTTGTGTTGTTGTTGTTGTTGTTGATGGACGACACCGTCCGTGTCGTTACGTACGCACGCACTTTACGCCGTTACGTAGCGACGCTTTAGTGGTACGCGCTGGAGCAGGGTGTGAAGATGGCGGACGAGGAGGCCGAACAGGACCGTAGTCCTGAGAAAGATACCAGTAAAACGATTTGGGAACTCCGGCAACGTTTGCAGGATCTACAAGAAGTTGTAGTCCAAGAGAGCAGCACCTCCCGGGTCCAATCGTCTTCTGAGTATTGTCAAGGGTTTTGTAGGGTAAGTGTATCATCTGCTCTGTAGCTAACAGACTGTCAGACGCTAACAATAACGCTTCGTCCTCGGTTCTGGAGAACCCAGTGACTGGACTTATACCGAGTCGAACGACGCTTGCGTTGCTCGGGTATTCACCTTAAACACCAGTATACACGCACGTGCAGTGACTGCGGATATTAATGTTTTGTAGAACAAGGCACAAACTGAAACTGCTCACTGGTTTGGCTAGCGCAGCTACCTAGCTCTTAGCACACGGCTAACCTGCTAGGTTAGCTGTGTTTGCAGGACGTAGGCAACGCAACGTTACTGCTTTGTAACGTTAAAATGTGTATTGAGTTGTCACACGTTTATTTGTCCCCAAATATTGTCAATACGCGCGTTGACACTTGTACCTGGATGGCATTAATTCACTCAGCTGCACCAGTAGTTAGCCTAATGTTGGCTTTTAGCTTAGTGTGTCCAGCTACGTGCGCGTTCTCGTGAGACTCATTTCGCAGATCGTATGTGATGGTAACGGAGCGAGCTGTCGATACGCACCGTCTTGCTTTGTCAAATTCTCCACATCTTCAAACGTCAACAACAGTCTGATCATCTAAGTTGGTCTCTATCGTACAACAATAGTTACATTGAAGCGACTCAACGTGAAGATTAGTGCATTTTCGCGCGATGAATTTTGTGTGTACGTGCCGAATGGAACGCACGCTCTTGCAGAAGAGGTGTGCCGTATCGCAGCCCATATGCGCATTATAACAAAGCGTATTGGTGGGATGAATAACAAGGTGGAAAACTGTCCATAACAACAGCCTTGTCTTGGGTTTGATTGTGCAAAAACTCCTCTGGACGAAATGGAACATCACTCTTCTTAAAGATATGTGTTCATTCGCTTTCTTTGTTGATGGTGGTGGAGCACACTGTCTTCCGCGTTCGTCCAAAGTCTTTCTCAAGCATTTCATTAGGGATATCATGTGGATCCATATTGTCTTTGTGTCATGTATCAAATGTGATATAGCTGATCATTAGGGGGAAATCGCAACACTTAAAAAGAGTATTGCACATAAGACAAAATGATTCATTAGGAAAATAAATTGCGTTAATTTTGTCTTAAAACCCCTCAACCCAGGGCTCTTTTTTCAGATGCCTATAATGACCATAATGTTTCTGCAATAATGTTGAAACTGCATGCACATAACAACACCTGACATGCATCCTTCTGCTCTCACACTATCATTTAATATGCATTAGATACAGTTGTTGAAGTTCACAGTTAACATCTGAAGGGTGTCTGTGGGTTCTGCCTGAAATGTGTTTCCCAAAGTCAGACCAACACATCAAATCCGACTAATACATCGAGATAATATGATTGGGTATAATTACTGCACATATACGTTAAGTCGGGACTCCAAGAGTTAAGACTCCAGCTGGTCTGGGGCATTGCACATGCACCACAGCTCCCATCCTTCGGCCCACACCTGGAACATATATATATATACATATATATACACATATCTCATTTTAAAAGTTACACACTGCAGCTTTAATATTGTTGATATTTGTGTTGTGCTTATAAACAAAGTACCACTTCAGTCACTGTTTATGAAAAGACACAGATACACAACCCTCAGTTACCATACAGTTTGAGCCCTCAGTCTTTCTGAGGCATCCTTTGTCACATATGTCATGCTTGGCTGTTGGTTTATTTCTGCAGGTTACATTAGATTAATCAAACAGCATTCATTCAAAGTAAATGACGTTGATGTTCTCTCTCTGTAGACACTTCTGGAGTATGCAGGCCGTTGGAAGATTGAAGATGAACCTTTACCATTGGTGGAAGTTTATATAGTGGCCTTGCTGAGTTATGCTCAGGCTTCTCCATTCCTCTCCCTGCAGTGTGAAAATGTTCCTCTTGTGATTGAGAGGCTGTCATTGTAAGTACTTTTCAGGGGAAAAATGTAATTACATAGTGCATGTAATTATTTGTACTTTTCATGAAATCTTGTTAAATTACGGCATTTCTGTCGTAAGTGTAAAAAAAGTCTATGTCAAAGGTCCCCAACTTTTTTGCGCCTTGGACCAGTTTAATGTCGGACAATATTTTCACGGACCGGCCTTTAATGTGTGGTGAATAAATCCAACAAAATGAAATGATAAGACCGGCCTAAAAACTGGTATTTTCTAAATATAATAATAGATGTGAATCTACTGCGTATGTAACTTTATTAGCAGCACTCTTAACATCGCGCCAACGATACAGAGCGCAGCCGTGCGTCAACGGCATGCACACCGGTTGGGGGGAAAATGGCCAAGTCCACCAACCAATTGTGGATGCTGCCCACTGACTAAAGGACAAATGTACAACATGTGAAATCCCGCCTGTTAATTGCGCAGCAGCTGGTAACGGAGGACCCAGATGACGCGAGCCAGGAGACGGGTGCTTCGTCAGCAGCAGCAGCAGCAGCAGCAGCAGCACCCGCTCACTCTGCTTCAGTGAGATAGGATGTTGCTGTTGTGGTGATCTCAGGGTATTCTGCCATGACTTTAATCCACAACACCGACAGAGTTATTGTCTCAAACATACCTTTAAGGCCGCTGTCATTTGCGATCTCCAGCAGTTGAGCTTCTTCGACCGTGAAGTGACCGAGGCAAGCATCTTGACATGCGTCAAGAGTGAGTCATAGACAGATCCGGTCATTTTTCAAATTAAAACATCGTTCAGAATCAGATAACAAATAAAACGCAAATAATGTAAGTTATGTAGTCTTTCTGTGCGTCCCGGTACCAATTGACCACTGGTGTATGTGATCTTATTTAAAGGGCAAGCCCAAACCAATGTCATGCTCATTTGACGTCCTGTTGTTCTGTAGGAGTTTTGTGGAGCTCTTGCTCTCATTGAAGGACATTCCAGAGGGCCTGTGGGACAGTTTTAAGTCGTCTTTGCAGGTAAAGCTAAAGCCTCAAAACACACACACACACACACACACAGCCTCCCCATAAATGCCTTTGTTGTTAAGTTATTATAAAGTTTCTCTGAAGCCTTTGAGTTAAAATGTCTCATTTTAAAGTGTAAACAGTTTCAGAAAACACTTCAAACTACACAATAATTGGCTTTGATTACAGTGCCATAAATATCTTTTTTTGATGTTGGGTTATAGTTTGCTCACAGTAAGCTGCAGGAGAATGGACTCACTCAGCTGTCCCCACTGTCTGCTCTGGGTCAGTATGATGGCGTTTGGACCAACAAGATCTTGCAAGGCCTTTTGTCCAATGACAATATCCAGCCTGAACTTGGTGAGTTACTGTCTGTGTGGTGTTTACTAAAAATAAAAGGAGGCGGCGTGGTATGGATGATTACAATAACGGTCAATAGGGCTGCAATTAACAATTGTTTTGGTAGTCAACTAATCAGCTGATTATTTTTGTCATGATTATCTCTTAATTGGTAACTTTATTAATTGATTGTATTTAGTTATTTCTCTATAACAGTCATTGTTAAGTATAATGGGCTGTTGTTAAAGACTAATCACAGAGAGAGCTTTGTTTGTATTAACGTACAGTAGTCTAGGGCTGAAAGTAATGACTATTTCACTAGTCATCGACTACTGTGTCGACTCGTCAGATTATAGACTGCACAAAAAACATTAGCTAATTATCTTAGTGATCGAGGTGCATCTGAATCATACAAACCGTGTTTCCTTTATAAATGTTCATGCATTGCTGAAGTGGCACCGTGGCACGCATTAGGGCTGTCACTCTTCCCAAAATAAGTTTGTACGAATATAGAAAGACCCAGAAAATATTAGAATATTACCCCCCACACTCGCGAGTGCACGCCACCACCCCCATAATCCACAAACGTCCCAGTTTTCTTTACTTTATGAAGAGTTTTAATAATAGTTACATTACTAACAGTGCTGCTAGTGTTAAGAGTATTATGGTCACCTAATTAAGTGTAGAAGTTTGTCCTGAAATACAAGATTCTTGGAGAATAAAATGAAAGACAAATACAAAGGCTAGTTTTTCCCTGTTTATTTAATATAGATGCTCTTATATGTGCTCCATTAACATTGCCATTGGTTTTCAGTTGAGGAGTTCCTGGTGCAGGAGGGACTGGTACTGTCAGAGTTGAGAGTGAAGCAACTGATGAAAGAGAAGCAGCTGGAGAAGGCTGCACTGCTGGCAAAGATGTGCTCAGAGTGTTCTGTTTTCCAAGGGAAGGGGCCTTTCAAACAGCTGTACCTGGTCTGCCTCTGTTCTACTTCTGATCAGGATCATCTAATGGAAGAGGTAAGTTCAGTATATTGGCATGTATTTGCCAGTCAATATTCCCATGCTACTTGATAATGATGTGACCTCATCAAGTAGATAAGTGCATTATATTATTTGAACTAGATCAGGACTGCAAAACACATTTTTATGGTATCGCCAAGCAGATCTGAGAAAGATACCATTGCTAAAGTTTAGATTTTTCTTCACCAGCTGTGTAAAAGAAATGATAAATGTCTGAAGTTTTTTGCATGTAGTGTCTTTGTAGTGTCCAGTACAGTATGAGCACAGCATGCCTATATCTATGCCCTCTTTGCTCATCTGGGAAGACAACAGTGGTATTTAGTTTTGTGGAAATATTTCTGGTTCTTCATCATAGACTCAGCTGTCTGCTCTGGTGGAACTAACCTAACAGTCAGTGACATCCACTGAAGGGAAGGCCCTGATATAGGGCAGGGTGCAACATAAGATCAACTCTTTGTGACTAAGTGATGCAGATTTATTATTGAGTGTGTTATATGATGTGTATTTGGAGGGTGTTCTCTCTGTATTGTGGAAATGTGATTTAGACTTGTCTGTAGCATCTGTATGGCAGATCAAACTGTCCTCAGGATGTTCTGTATTTTAAAGAATTGAATGATGACTGAGACTTACTGTAGCCATTGTTTTAATTTGTACAGCTTTCAAAAGAGGACTGTCGTGATGCATTGGAGATGATTTGCAATCTGGAGTCGGATGGAGATGAGGTGGCAGCTTTCAGTCTATGTTCAGCTTTCTTGAGCCGACAGCTTTTTCAAGGAGATAACTACTGTGCTTGGTAAGAAAACACAAGTCCCTTCATGTGCAAAGAGTTTCCTTATGCTGTGGATAGCAGTTAGTTCCAGAATTGATACCTGTCTTACTATTAAAGGGGACATATTATACCCCATTTCTCCAAGATAAAATAGTTCCCTGGTGTCCTAATGAACGTGTCTGTGACATGCTTTGGTCAAAATACCACAAGGAACACGAACACTGCCGAACTGCAAATCAGTTAAAAAAGACTTAGGGTGCTGGTTGATCAGGGAGCTGCATAAACTGCTGCTGTATGTGACTGTATCAGACTGAGTCTGTGCCCCGGTCATGGAGGACGTACTGAACAAATATGTTTAATTAGGACGTGTCAGAATGGTCAGTTATGAGCTCTATTTGACCTTTTCTTAAAAATGTGTGTGTTTGTACGTCGGTGAAATACGTTCGCTGACTAAATACGGTGACCGCTGGCCGCAGTCTGATGTGAAGTGGTGAGAACACACGAACACACGTTTGCTGACTTTATCCGGCACATTAGCTTCATATATAAAATCCTCTGAGGCTGGAAGTTTGTGTAAAACACTGTGCTCCACTGTGCAGCCACCAACAGCACACTTGTCCCTCCACGTTGACATAATACCGCTCTTCCTCCCTCGCCTGCACTCTCGCATTTTATAGGGACAAGGTGGAGCTAAGGTGGAGCTCTCGAGGTAAACTTACTGGTGGGGTGGTAACATTCGTGGTAAAATGCGCAGGGAATTCAACATCGCGTGTTTTATCGCCTATACTTACACTAAGGGGGACCCCGAAAAAAGGACTGAGTATTCTTTTTTCCACACTTTGGCGACTGGTAGGGCCTCCAGAGTCCCAAATATAAGTATTACAATGATTAAAAAGTTGATTTTGCATAATATGTCCCCTTTAAATTAGTATGACTAACAATTGACAGAACATGTTTCTTTTATTTGTTATAAATACTTAAAAAATTGTGAAGACAATTGTGATGAAATTAGAGAAACTAATGGAGGAGCACAGTCCTCCACCAAAGCTGGTTGTTGCGAAGACGTGCAAATGGGTCGAGAGTAAAGACCGAGCAGAGAGGAACACCAACAGTGACCTGATGAGTGAATCTGCAGAACTCATAGTTGAGCTACTAATGGAGCTAAACAGAGATCCTGTTTAACTGTTGGGACAAATTTAAAGTTGAACAGACACAGTCATGCCCACTAACTGGAAATGCCCCCTCAGCGTTGGCGGATATAACTTTTCTCTAACATGTTTTAAGTAGTTAATGAATGTGTCAGTATGTGCCTGAGTAGTTAGATTAATTAATAGCTCATAAACAGACAGTTTATTTTCTTTTCTTCAACCAGGGAGCTCACTCTGTTTTGGAGCAAGCTGTTGAAGCGATTGGAGCCATCAGAGCAGACCTTTCTTGACAGATGCCGCCAGATGTCCTTACTTTCCAAAACCATATACCACATCCTGTTTCTCATCAAGGTCATCCAGTCTGAGGTAGGTAAACGGTCAGCAATCCTGGTATTATCCTACTGAAAAACACACATTTTAACCATTAACCTTTCCTCTGTACTTTTTATACACTAGCCCAGGGAATCTCTTGGTATCTCAACTTGCGATTATGATTCAGAGGGCTAAGAATCAATGGTGGAACAATTGTTGACCCATAATGAAACAAGGAGAAGCATTTACTTCCATTATTGTTTTATTGATATGGATGGAAGAGATGGTCAGGAACCTATGTCTGAGGAAACTAGAAGAAGAAACAATAGTGTGCCTCTAACCGCTGTTTCCCACAGAATGAATTTGGTCTATGGGGTAGAGGTGATGCATACGTGTGTACATGGTTCGCTCTCAGGGGCAACAGTGCCTTATTGGTGTGTTCACGAGGGCACGTGAAGGGGCGTTATGCATCTTTTCTGAAAGTATTGAGAGCAACACAGTTACTGGCTTGAAATCTGCAGTTTTACTACTGGAAACAGTTTTTCGTAGAGATGTTCTGATACCATTTTTCCCTCCCGATACTGATTCTGATACTCGTGTGTACTCCGTATCAGCCGATACCAGTGTGTATCATACTACGCCTGCATGACTGTGATATGTGATATCATTGTGGTAAGGCCTGGCTCAGGTTAAACCCTCTGTAAAACATGAATGAATACAGCAAATGGAATAGAGCTTCATGTTTCCATGACGACTGACCAGGAAAGGACGCGAGTGACATCATGTTTACTGACTCCTGAATGTTAAAATGAGTCTCTGCCAAACCGCCGACATGATGAGCTAACGTTAGCTCCTTGACTACAGGTGTCAGGTGATCAATTCTTCTTCATGCCTCTAAAACAACATCGGCAGATGGTAGCACGGCGCAACTGTTTTAAGAGTGGTGAAGAAGAACTGTCAGAGCTAATGGAGCTCTAATAAAGTACGTGGTATCGGATCGGTGCCTAGATTCCAGTACTCACTGATACCGATGCCAACATTTACGGCAGGAACTGCAGGGTCTAGACCAGGTTTTTGATGAGAGGTTGCACTACTACGTATGTATAAAATGTTTGGGGACCACACCTGAGGACAGACTGCTATTTAAAATCGGAATAATAGATGGCCCTATAGTGTGGAAAACCTCTTTCTTCTTCACCCCACGGAGTGGGAGTGAAGTATTGTTTTCAGTGGCTCTGTGCGTCTGTTTGTGTTTCCGCACTTGTTGTTCCTGATTTGTCCACTGGGTGTCACACTACTACCAGCAGAGGCCGCCAGGCTTGTTGAATGGGGTGAAGTCTGCTGTCTGTGATTGCCTCGTTAGTATTAGGTCTTCAGTGTTGATGTGGTCTTCCAGCTTGATTGCGACTGCAGCAGGGAACAGTGAGTCTGTTGACAAAGTTGTGTACTGAAATCAGTGAACAGGTTAGCTTAGCACCCCAGAGATTTCAGTGACTTCACTTTAGCTGTTTTTATTTCATGTTCTGTATCCAAACAAAATACTCAAAGTTAGGAGCGGACATATACACAACAGATTGTTTTCTGACTTTTTCTCAATCTATTTCATCATCTTTATGAGACAATATGGTGCATCTAAGTTTTAGAGTTATTTTCCTCCACCAATTAGTCTGTAAATACTAAAAATAAAGTGCTATCTTAATTTTAAACAATAGCAAATGTTAGAATCTGGTTCCAAGTGTATTGCATCTTTGAATTATGTGGCTTCTTCTTTTTTTTTTATAGATTGACAGCATCGGAGTCCCGGTGTGCATTGAAATGTGCATTAGAGCTCTTCAAATGGAATCAGATGATGGAAACACCAAGGCCACTGTCTGTAAAACAATTTCCTGTTTGCTTCCAACTGACCTAGAAGTGAAGCGAGCCTGTCAGCTGACTGTGTTCCTCCTGGAGCCTACAGTTGATTCATACTATGCTGTGGAGACTCTGTACAATGAACCAGATCAAAAACTGGAGGAGGAGGAGATGCCCATTCCCAACTCTCTACGCTGTGAGCTCCTATTGGCTTTTAAAACCCAGTGGCCTTTTGACCCAGAGTTCTGGGACTGGAAAACACTGAAGCGTCATTGTCTTGGATTAATGGGTGAAGAGGCTTCAATAGTGTCATCCATTGACCTGCTGAATGATAATGAGAGTCCTGAAGAAGAGGAAGAGTTTTTCAGTAATGAGGTGTTTAACAATATCCCTGACCACATAGTCAGTGGCACTTATGAACTAAAAGATGTAACAGACAAAAAGGAGAAGAACAGAGAAATGAAGAAACTGAGAGAACAAGGTTTCATATCTGCCAGATTCAGAAACTGGCAGGTGTATATGCAGTACTGTGTGCTGTGTGACAAAGAATTTCTTGGCCACAGGATTGTACGCCATGCACAGACTCATCTGAACAGTGGAGTATATACCTGCCCTATATGTGCTCAAACCTTTAGCTCAAAAGATACTTTAATTCCCCATGTAACGTCACATGTTAAACAGTCTTGCAAGGAAAGGCTAACTGCAATGAAAACAAACAAGACATTGGCTCATCCCAAAATGGCTGCCTCCGTTTTCACAAATTTAAAGACGGAAAACGAACCATACAAAAGTAGTGTTTCCTCAGGGCAAAAAGAAGGGCTGCTTAAAAATGTGCAGGTCAAGTTGGAGAGATGTAACACGGAGTGTAAAGAGGAAAATGTATGCCCTGTTGGAAAATGCAGGAGGAGCTTCAAATTTTTCAAAAATCTCATTGCACATGTTAAAGCCCATGGGGACAACGAGGAAGCAAAGACCTTCCTGGAAATGCAGAAGAAAAAGGTTGTTTGCCAGTATTGCCGCCGCCACTTTGTTAATGTCACCCATCTAAATGATCATTTACAGGTCCACTGTGGCACACGGCCATATATTTGTATACAGTTGAACTGCAAGGCGAGTTTTTTGTCCAACACTGGGCTCCTCCTACACAGGAAAACGCATTCGGTTTTCAAGGCTAGATGCATGTTTCCCAGTTGTGGCAAGATTTTCAGTGAAGCCTTCAAACTGTATGACCATGAGGCACATCATTATAAAACTTTCACGTGTAAAGTTGTGGACTGTGAAAAGGTGTTCCATTCACAACAACAGCTGGATTTACACCAGAAAGGTCATGACACTCAAAATGAAAGTCCAACTTGTGAACAAACTTCACAAAATATTCAAGTTGGCTCTTCACTTGAAAAGATGCTTTCAAATCATTCTCCCCAACTACAAGAGACTGTCAAAGAGGACCAGAGCACTGTAACTGCTGACAACCTAGATCATGGAAGACTGCCGGTGTTAAATGAAAGTTTGCTCAAATCTTCCCAACCACCTGTAGAAACTGCAGGACAGTACAGAGTAACACACAAGCCACAAAATATGCCTCTCTCAACCAGTGAGACCCAGAGTTTAAATAATTCTGTGATTCAGCCCGTCAATGCACTTACCTCACCTGATGCTTCTGCACACAGAGATGCTCTAGGTGGAAGTTCTTTTCATTATATGAGACCACCTCAACAGAATCATCCTGTACATCCGTTTGAAGACAATTTAGGTCATCTGTCAAATAGCTATAATACACATGTCTTACAAGACCAACCACAAAGATTCCCAAGTAATATGAACACAGGATCAATGAGTTACAGCTCTCAATGTAACTTACCATTGCCAGGACGGCAGCATCCAACGTGTAGCAGCAACCTGTTAACAGGACCACTAGAGCCAGAAATGTCACTACTTCCGCCACCAGTAATCCATCAACCACATTCTGGGAACCGACCAGAGAACTCTGTGATATCCTCAACTTCCACAGCTCCCGCTCCAGGACAAAGAGAGCGATTTCACTGCGCTTTTGAGATGTGCTCAAGGCACTACAGCTCCTATAAAAATGTGACCAAGCACATGAAAACCATTCACCCAGATTTTTATGAGCGATGGAAGGCTAGCCGTACTAAGATAAAGGTAACCTACCTTTCGGCAGCATGCATGTCACCTGCTGGTCATTTTGTGCCAGTTGCCTCACATCAGGATCGGCATGGCAATGAAGTTCCAGTTCAGAGGCAGAATGTAATTCAACCACCACGGTATACCAACATGGGTACAAATTCAAATTATACTGCTCTGCATCCCCATACTTCATCTCTCCACAACCAGACTTCTTCACTTCTGATGGAAAATACTATTGTTCCCTCTCAGTTAGGAAATGAAGGTTTGGGTAGTCAAAGCTGGAACCCGTTCTCTAGAAACGGACAGATTCAAAATTGTGGCTCTTCCCAAGTCTATCCATCTAAATTGCAAGTCATGCCTCAACTTGATTCTAGTGGTGCTACCCTGCCATTTAATGTCCCACCAAGTTCTGTGATGGGCTCAACAATGAACAGAGCAGCTGAGTCCTTGCAATCGTCGCTTATGGAAAATGGACCCCATTCTGTTTTCCCCTCATGCATGGACAGCTCAAAGGAAGCATCACCGCAAGTAGAAGACTGTCTTCCAACATATATGTCACAGATGCAAAGCAGTTTAGTTTCAGGTTCCAAAGGACCCATTAAATTCAAATGTCCCTCTTCAGACAGTGCAGGCCAAAAAATTGTTAACAACCAACCTCAAAATGTAGCCAAGAAAAACAAAAGAACCAAATGGCCAGCCATAATTAAGGATGGCAAATTTTTTTGTCGCAGGTGTTTCAGAGAATTTAGCAATCCCAAATCCCTTGGAGGCCATTTGTCCAAGGGTACATCCTGCAAACCACACGACTTGTCGCAAATGAATGCAGATCTGCCAGCATCATTTCTTGACTTGCTCAATTCAGAGCCAACTGTTGGCACAGCACAGCCACAGTTGTCTTATAACCCTGTCGCTGTGCGTCAGGAAAAGCCTCGTGAGTCAGTAACGAGTGCTTCTGCAGCCACAAAAGACTATCCCACTACCAGTTATCCACAAGATAATGTACCAGCTTTTGGTAATAGTCAGTCAAACGGTGACATTCTTAAACAAATCATGACTGAATCCAATTTGTCCGATCTTTTTGTGCACTCATCTGCTTCCCAGCTGTTGTTTCAAAACACTTGTGTTCCCTATGGAGCCAGTGAGCGTTTACCCAGTAGCTCAGTGATACAGCACACAGAAACTGCCCAGCTGGAAAGGGGTCAGCGACGAGAAGGCAGCTCGTATAGTGCAGCCCATTTTTCTCAGCAAACCATTGATGCATATACTGAAAGTGAATTCCCTGATCCACTTCTCTCTCAAATCCTCAGAGAAAGCCCTAACTGTAGTGGTCCCACAAACCACATGACTCCAGGAACAATTCACAGTCACTCTGCAACAAGTATTCTGACACCAGAAAGAGATTTAAACCCAGTAATGCGAGCCGAGTTCACCGATGGTCAGCTTAGTCCACCAAAAGAAAGTCTCAGACAGGCTCAGACACAAAGACAGTTTGCTGAGCAAGATATTAAGAGGAGGTTGCGGGAGCAAATTTTAGCAGGTGATTTTCACCGTAGAAACAGCTCATGCATTTTAGGCAGCAGTGACCCCAGTATCCTTTCAAAGAATATTATGTCTTATGGTCCAATGTTCAGCCCTTCCAACAATTCTGGCCTTGATCAGGTATCTTCAGATGCAAAGAGAGAATCAGCTTTTCAAGGACAAGACATCCAAGAAAACTATGTAATCATCCCAGGGACTCCTAACGAAATTAAACAACTACTGAACACACAAAGCTTTAGTTGTTTCAGGGAGCCCTCCACCCCCCAGCAGGAGGTGCTAAGCCCCACAGCATTCACTGTAAATGATGCAGATCCTGAACCCACTCAGCTGTCTGCCAGCCAGCAACTATGGATGGCAGATATTCAGAGTGCGTTTGAAAGGCTAAACTTGTTCAGAGAAATATCTCATCAGCTGTCACCTCCCAACACTATGAACAACCAGACCGGACCCGCAAAGGTTCATTCTCGTAGCTCACATTCTTCTGTAGTTAAGCCGTTTAGTTGTGAGAACAAGACCTGCACCTTCAACTCAATTTCAAGTGAATCGCTTTGGAAACATTTGTCCAAAATTCACAGCTATACACTTGAAATGGTGAATGCAGTTAAAAAAAGGTATGGCCTTTATGCTCCCTTCAAATGTCAACGGTGCAGTAAACCATTCACTCGTAACTCAAACCTCCGCACTCACTACCAGTCAGCCCACAAGTTATCTGTTAAAGAAATTGCAGAACTGGATATGAAGCGCAGGGAGGCCAAAGCTGCTGCATCTGCTGATATGCAAACATGGCCCGTGAATACAAACCAAGCTCCAGGGACTCAAACCTCAATGGCTACTCATCCAGCACTGGCAGACACAGCACCACAGTGTTCACTACACGATAGTGGAAAATGTGGTAACCCATCACAGGCATTTGTGCCACATACTAACATGGATATAACTACACTGAAAAATCAAGATGACATTCGTTCCACTGTCATTCATCCCTTGCAAATCACCCCCATGAACAACCAAGCCCTAACTGTGCAAATTCAAGCCCCGGCCTTCACAGGGCCTCCGTCTGTTCATAAACACAGTGCTACAAATAAGCACTTAAAGGTTCAGCCAAGCACAGACATTCGCAAGAAGACCAAGGAGAAAAAGTCCAACTCTGATGACGCCACGAGTCCCTACAGACCATATCGATGTGTTCATCAAGGATGTGTGGCAGCCTTTACCATCCAGCATAACCTGATCCTCCATTACAGGGCTGTCCATCAGTCTGCTCTGTCAGCACTGGAGGTTAACAAGGAGCAGGAGCAGAGTGACGGACTGGATGACTCATTGGAACATGATGATGATGATGATGATGATGTTGAGGAGGAGGAGCCAGAGGCAGAGATTCCCCAAATTTCTGAATTCAGATGCCAAGTGAAAGACTGCTGCAGAGTTTTCCAAGAGGTTCCCAGCCTTATGCAGCACTACCTTCAACTGCATGAGTTCAGTCTTGATAAGGTTGTCGGTCTCTTATCTAGCATCAAACTTGGCAAGTTTACTTGTGGCCTCCAAGGGTGCCTGGCTACCTTTACTACGTCTTGGAAGTACATTTGGCACGTCAAAGAACAGCATAAAGATTTAAAGCTGGCCAAACCTGAACAATTAAATGGCTCATTCAAGTGTGAAATTGAAGGCTGTGACCGTTCTTATGCAACAAAGTCCAATCTTCTCAGACATGTCATGAAAAAACATCAGGATCTTTCCCCAACTAAACTAAAAAACCAACAGATAAGTGAAGATGACATGAAACAGAACTCTAAAGCCTTGCTTTATCAAATTACCAAGACAAGCAATGGAAAAGAAAACATTGAGAGCAACAAGAAGCTCTTACAGAGGAGGAGTGACACGAAAAGACTCAGCAGGTCGAAAAGCAATCACTGGACAAAATATGGAAAACCCTCCTTGAAATCTAAAGTGGAGGCATCTGCAATGTGCACCAAGACATTTCCTCTACAGTATCCCTGTATGATCAAAGGATGTGAGTCAGTCATGAAATCAGAGCGCAGCGCATTAAAACATTACATGGGGCACGGGCTGTCAGAAAAGTACCTGGAACAGCAGCGCAGTCATTTCATATTCTGCAAAAAGTTCCCCCGGCAAAAGTATCGGTCCAACAGGAGTGACGATTCCAAATCAGACAACACATCTGACCTGTCGGACAACGAGCTGGCGACAGACACCGGCCTGGACGGAGTACAATATGGAAGTTCTAAACCTGTCCTCCGCAGAAGGACCACAGCCGACGTTCCCGCTACTTTGTTTGACAGCAAAGTGTCCAACGATGAAAGCTCCGACGGCTCTGTGGTGGTGGTCAAACGCAAACGCGGACGTCCACGGAAACTGGTTGAGAAATTAGTCAAACGGAAGAAAGTCCCTCGCACCACCAAGAGCGACGTGGTGTCCAGCAAGGATGAGGAGTCAGGCTCGTCTTGTCCTGCAGTGCTTCAGGAGGAGACGTCTGAGCAGAGTGCTCCGCTGGCCTCCTTCAAACCCATGGGATTTGAAATGTCTTTCTTACAGTTTCTGGAACAGTCTAATAAATCTGATCAGACTTTCACCAGAAAGGTTGATGCACCAGAGACCACAAGAAAAGCGTCCAGTCTAACAGCCAAAGACACTCGTGTTCGATTCAACAACCGGCAGAATTTGAAATCCCTTGCTAAGGTTAAGATAATAATAGATGCTACGTTTTCAGGTGTTTCAGAGCTCATGTTGAAACAGCTGCAAGTCCTGCAGCCCACAGTGGTGTTGGAAAAAAAAATGACTCCTTTTGTTCTGTTGTTTAAAGCACAATCTCGGGACTGAAGGGCGTCAAATCTGCTGCAGACTGCTGATCTTTTTTTCACTCATGTAGAAAGAAAATGTTCAGACTTATTCTACATGGTCTTCTTTTATATAATGTGAATAGCATGTTTTTATTTATGGGCCACTGAGTTGAAAAGTGTACTAATGTTTTGTTCTGTTTAATCACATCAGCCTTGGGTCTTTAAATTATCCCTGTGGGACTTTCAGACAAATGAACATTCATGATTATGTGTACTTTGTGATTTCAGGATGTTAATTATTATTGTGCAATGTGTATATAGTTGGAAATAGCCCACTGCCACCAGCAGTCTTACTATTAAACTGATTTTTACCAGTTTCATTTGTTTTTCATCATTTGTCACTTTGTCTTTATTTAGAATGACGTTATGGTTCTGTTGCTGCAAACATGAAGAGGTGATTATTACCAACTGTTGTAACTGTTAACATTTTCAGTTTTGGGTGATGAGACAGAATAAGAGCCAATTCAAAACAGAAAGTGACATGAGTTAAACAGGTTTCCATCATGTAGTTTAAATGTAGGTGGTGCTTGTGTGTAGTCTCTATGATGGATGTCATGTGAGCAGCTCTGTAACCACAGTTTAAAAGGGTTTCACTGTAGACTGACAACATGTTTTCTTATGGTTCAAGTCCACATAAGGCCTAAAACTCGGTGAAGACCGATCATAATTACATTGAGTACCTGGGATTTACTAGTTTAACATGTTATTGTCTTTGCATTGATACAAACATTGAACCTACTGTCTAATATGAACTAACATTATTAATATTCATTTAAAAGTACAAAATCATTTCTCTGTAGAAGTCATCAGAACGTAAATGGCAGTTGTAGTCACGTTTGTTATATTTTATTTTATTCTTCCTGAAAGGTCGTTCAATTATTATAAAAATACATGTTGACGAGCTTCAAAGCTTAAGAAAGATTTATATTAAACTGGGCCTCGTGCATTCAACACTGCGCCGTTCAAAGGTTACACAGGTTCATATGTTTCTGTTTTTATTTGAAACACGTGGAAGGTACAGTGAGTACGCAGCACCTTGTTAACTGTCTGTCAGTCACATCTAATCATGCATACAAGCTCCTCAAAGTCATGTTTATTTTAAACCTAAATTTGGAATCAAACTTGAGTGATGGCCTGTTGGTGCCCCCGTTATCTTGCATTCAATACTGAGCGAATCAATAATCGACCGTTTCATGATTTCATTTTAAATTCACTGTGTATTAAAGAAATAAAAGTGTGTGGGGAAAATCAAACAAAAGCTTTCTGCTTTTAGACTGATGAGAGAAAACATGATAACAGCAGCTCTATCATCATGGACAGACAATCACAGACAATTATTTGATACATTTTTTATTTCTTTACACATGTACAAAAATATTCAATATAATCATAAATACACAAACAACAACAGATATGATGGAGATGCAGACACTTCACAGGGGACTTGCTTTCACCAGGACAGGCCTGAATCCTTTGACTAATTACAACTTGAGAAATCAACAAATAAATAATAATACTAATAATAATAATAATAATAATTATTAAAACAGTGATAAGAACAAACTTTGATTATCAGCTACATAAACAGTACAACCATCACATTTCTTCACAAACTGCACACACTGTATAAAAGGTTAAATATCAGCTTCTAACATCTTATAAGAGATGCATAGAACATATAAATATGTTCACATGTATCACATACAGGACATTTAAAGGTATCTACAACCATAAGACACACACACACACACACACACTGTTTTAACAGTTTATGTTAAAACAAAACATTCGTTTTTAGTTTTAGTTTATGCTCAAACATGCTGTATATTTAGTCGCTCTTTTTCTCATTTATAGCTCATCATACCTACGACAACCACTCCACCAGAGCCACAGAATACGTTATACACGACTGTAGGCGGGTGTAGGCAGGTGTAGGCAGGTGTAGGTGGGTGTAGGCGGGTGTAGGTGGGTGTAGGAGACTGTAGGTGGGTGTAGGCGGGTGTAGGCGGGTGTAGGTGGGTGTATGGAGTTCATATTTATAACAGATGAGATGAGTAAAGTCTGTTCTCTGTAACAGAGCCATGACATGTGTTTGACATGGGAGTGTGAGTGCTGTTTTCAGGTAAACACAGGCTCCGCCTACAGGCTTCACTCCTGGTTGTGAACAGGTTGGTTGTCAGTGGTGCATGCAGGCTGTGTGCTGCTGTCCTCACCGTTTCCTGTGGGCTTTACAGACACAGGTTGACTGTGGATGAAAGCATTCTCCTTCCCAGGGATGAAGCTTCTGCTGAAACATCTCCACAACTTCTTCCATGTGATGTAGAGAAGCTCCGCAAAATTCAGAGTGATACACAAAATAGAAGCACAGCCCATAATGTAGAGGAATATCTTCTTCTCTGTGGGTTTGGAAATGTAACAGTCCACTGTGTTGGGACAAGGACTCTGGCTGCACTGGAGCAGAGCAGGCACCTCAAAACCATTGTATAGGTAGTAGAACGTGAGCAGGAAGCCCACCTCAAACGCTATCTTAAAGACCAGGCTGAGTGCGTAGGTGCAGAACAGACCTCCATCAATGCTCCCTTTGTCCTGGTACAGTTTCCGCTTGTGCTTGGCCTCCCTGCGCTCCCTGTAGGCCACGTGCAGGGCAACCAGCAGGGACGGGGTGGACACCATGATGAGCTGCAGAGCCCACAGACGCACCTGTGAGATTGGGAAGAAGTGGTCGAAGCAGACGTTCTCGCAGCCGGGCTGCTTGGTGTTGCACACAAAATCCTTCTGCTCATCCTTCCACACCTGCTCAGCTGCTGCCACATACACCAAAATCCTGAAGAGGAAGACCACAGAGAGCCAGATCCGCCCAATCACAGTAGAGTACTTGTTCACCCCACTGAGGACGTTCTCCAGAAAACCCCAGTTCATCTTCCTCTCACTCTCCTGTAGTTGAACAGAAACCAGAGGATGTTGTTGTAACAGCTTTACATGATTTAAAAGAACAACACTAATCATCAACAGTCTCCTTCTCTATTCATTTGACTACTTGAAACTCGACTGAAGACGACTACAGAGTTTGTCTTATGTTCTTCACTCACTGAATACGTGCTTTAATGGAACAAGGTTTACAGATTCTACAGATTGGGGGTGGGGTAGCTCAGTGGTTCAGACCGGTACCCCGTGTGCAGAGACATCATCGCCACAACTCCACCCCTGGCAGGTCATACTCAATTCCCTTGTAAGTCACTTTGGATAATAGCGTCTGCTAAATGACATGTAATGTAATTCTGCTCAGGGTAACACTAACACTAGTGCTGCCTATGTAAAGGTTAGAACCAGAGTTATTCCAAATACTGACACAGGACTAAGTAAAGGAAGAGTTTTTAAGAAAGAACTTACCCAATCCTTACCGGAGGATTTCTGCTCTGTGTTCTAGAGTTTGTAATCAGACTCTTCGCTGCTGCTGCTGCTGCTGCTGCTGCTGCACACCTGCAGGGGACAGCGCTGTGCCACACCTTATCCAAGCACAAACACTTTACTGTTCACTAGATCAGTATCAGTAAATACACCATAGTTTCTCTCTTCTTTTAGACACTTTACTGTGAATCAACAGAAATAGCATGACTCAACGATCCTTCCATCCTTCCATAAGTTAACCTGTAGAGAGTGCGTGTGTGTGTGCGTGTGTGTACTGTATACACAGACAACGTCACAGTGGAAAAGTTCAATGCAAATATGTGCTGGGTGTGGGGGAGGACATGTCTTTCTTCCTCCACCTGCGCTGACACATGTAAATTTGATGAGAGTCAGCTCACATTACACTGCAGATAAATAAATCATTCCACACCAGGCCTCTGTCATTTATCACGTTCCCTCTGATGGAGATGAAAAGGTTGAGTCTCCAACTGTTGTTCATGTCATAGAGCAATAGAGTCATAGAGTCATAGTGTCATAGAGTCATAGAGTCATAGTGTCATAGAGTCATAGAATCATAGTGTCATAGAGTCATAGAATCATAGTGTCATAGAGTCATAGAGTCATAGTGTCATAGAGTCATAGAGTCATAGTGTCATAGAGTCATAGAGTCATAGTGTCATAGAGTCATAGAGTCATAGTGTCATAGAATCATAGAGTCATAGAATCAAAGAATCATAGAGTCATAGAATCATAGAGTCATAGTGTCAGAATCATAGAGTCATAGAATCATAGAGTCATAGAATCATAGTCATAGAGTCATAGAATCATAGAGTCATAGTCATAAAGTCATAGAATCATAGAGACATAGTGTCATAGTCATAGAGTCATAGAATCATAGAATCATAGAGTCATAGAGTTATAGAATCATAGTCATAGAGTCATAGAATCATAGAGTCATAGTCATAGAGTCATAGAATCATAGTCATAGAATCATAGAGTCATATAGTCATATAGTCATAGTCATAGAATCATAGAGCCATAGAATCATAGAGTCATTGAATCATAGTCATAGAGTTATAAAGTCCTAGTCATAGAGCCGTAGAGTCATAGAGTCATAGAGTCATATAGTCATAGAGTCATAGAGCCATAGAGTCATAGAGCCACAGAGTCATATAATCATAGAGCCATAGAGCCATAGAGTCATATAGTCATAGAGCCATAGAGTCATAGAGTCATAGTCATAGAGTCATAGAGCCATAGAGTCATAGAGTCATAGTCATAGAGTCATAGAGCCACAGAGTCATATAATCATAGAGTCATATAGTCATATAGTTATAGAGTCATATCGTTATAGAGTCATAGAACCCTAGAGTCATAGAGTCATAGAGCCACAGAGTCATATAATCATAGAGTCGTAGAGTGACAGAGTCGTAGAGTCATAGCGCCATAGAGTCAGAGTCATAGAGCCATACAGTCATAGAGCCACAGAGTCGTAGAGTCGTAGAGTCATAGCGCCATAGAGTCAGAGTCATAGAGCCATACAGTCATAGAGTCAGAGTCATAGAGTCAGAAAGCCACAGAGTCAGAGTCATAGAGTCACAGAGTCTTAGAGTCATAGAGTCAGAGACATAGAGTCATAGAGTCATAGAGCAACAGAGTCATAGAGTCAGGGTCATAGAGTCAGAGTCATTGAGTCATAGAATCATAGATTCAGAGTTATAGAGCCATAGAGTCAGAGTCACAGAGTCACAGAGTCATAGAGTCAGAGTCATAGAGTCAGAGTCATGGAGTCAGAGTCATAGAGTCAGGGTCATAGAGTCAGAGTCATTGAGTCATAGAATCATAGAGTCAGAGCCATAGAGTCAGAGTGTCAGAGTCACAGAGTCATAGAGTCAGAGTCACAGAGTCATAGAGTCATTGAGTCAGAGTCATAGGAAAGGAAAGGAAAGCAACTTTATTGTCATCATACTGGTATTGTACAACGAGATGTCGAGGTCAGATGGAGGGTTGATCAAAGAGCCGCTGCGACTGAGCGCGCCGCCACAAGGGACCAACCTGACCGAATGTAACTAACATTCTAACATGTTTTGATAGAGTCAGAGTCATAGAGTTACAGAGTCATAGTATCATAGAGTCATATAGTCTGAGTCATAGAGTCATAGAGTCATAGAATCATAGAGTCATAGAGTCATAGAATCATAGAGTCATATAGTCAGAGTCATAGAGTCAGATTCATAGAATCAGAGTTGTAGAGTCAGAGTCATAGAGTCATAGAGACAGAGTCATAGAGTCATAGTCATAGAGCCCGTCAGCCAGACGGGCTCTCTGCTGCAGCTCCCAGATTTCACAGGTTTGTGAGAACGTGTTATATGAGAAAAGACTGGGACGATACGAGCAGCTGCAGTTTATTGACGACAGTGAGGAGTGAGACACAGCAATCAATGCAGGATGTGACAAGAGCGTTCATCAGGGCCAGGGGTAGACGTACCTTCCATCGCCAGTAGGGGCGCTGTGGCCGTTTATAGTCTGTTTCTCTCCCTCTTGTCTTCGTGCTCGTTGACAGCCAAACATGGCTGCGGCGTCAAAGGTTTTTCTAAGGGTGAGTTTAGTATGATTGTGAACAATGTTTCCTTAAAACTGTGGTGAAGACTCAACACCGGACATGTCAGAGAAAGAGGCCGCTAAAGGGAAGGAGAGTCCCGGGGAAAAAGGCTACCGGACTCCCGGGCTGAGAGGAGCAAAGACTACCACACTGTTCCGAGCAGTCAACCCTGAACTCTTCATTAAACCCGTGAGTGTGTGAGTCTCTGTCGCTGACCTTTATCTCATTACTACTCCCGTGTTACCCGTGTTACCCCCGTGTTACCCCCGTGTTACCCCTGTGTTACTCCCGTGTTACCCCCGTGTTACCCCCGTGTTACCCCTGTGTTACCCCCGTGTAACTCCCGTGTTACCCCCGTGTTACCCCCGTGTTACTCCCGTGTTACCCCTGTGTTACTCCCGTGTTACTCCTGTGTTACCCCTGTGTTTCTCCTGTGTTACTCCCGTGTTACTTCTGTGTTACCCCCGTGTTACTTCTGTGTTACTCCTGTGTTACTCCTGTGTTACCCCCGTGTTACTTCTGTGTTACCCCCGTGTTACTTCTGTGTTACTCCTGTGTTACTCCTGTGTTACTCCCGTGTTACTTCTGTGTTACTCCTGTGTTTCTGACAGTGTTACTCCCGTGTTACCCCCGTGTTACCCCTGTGTTACTCCCGTGTTACTTCTGTGTTACCCCTGTGTTACTCCCGTGTTACCCCCGTGTTACTCCTGTGTTTCTACCGTGTTACTTCTGTGTTACTCCTGTGTTTCTGACAGTGTTACCCATGTGTTACCCCCGTGTTACCCCTGTTACTCCTGTGTTACTCCCGTGTTACCCCCGTGTTACCCCTGTGTTTCTCCTGTGTTACTCCCGTGTTACTTCTGTTTTACCCCCGTGTTACTCCTGTGTTACTCCTGTGCTACCCCCGTGTTACTCCCGTGTTACTCCTGTGTTACTCCCTGTTACTCCTGTGTTACCCCCTGTGTTACTCATGAGGGACTCGGGCTTCATGCAGCCACACACGTGACGTCTTGTTTTCATGTTGTCACCTCACTGTATTGCTTCATTTTGACACTTGCTTTGTTAACGTCCATGACAGTAAAGCAGAGATATGTGTCAAACACAAACATGGGTGTTGATTTCTCTTCCTTGTTTTGCAGAATAAACCAGTGATGGTGTTTGGCCTGGTGACCATCACCCTGTGCGTGGGTTACCTGGGTTACCTGCACGCTGTGAAAGAGAACGACCAGGAGCTCTATGAAGTCATCGACAGTGAGGGGGAGAGATACATGAGGAGGAAGACTTCCAAGTGGGACTGATGGAATCTTCTCCATCCTCTCTCTGTGTGTGTGTGTGTGCTGAAAGGACAGAGTGACTGAACCTGGGACACCTGTGGACACCTGTGGACTTTCCATCAAATAGTGTAAACATCACATCAAAGCTGACATTTATTTCTTGGTTTTAATGAATATCATGTTTTAAATGTTGGCCACGTAACATGACATGGGAATACCTGTGAGTGATAGTTTTTACTATTTGTGAAAACTGTTTATTAATGACAATTAGAAAATATTCAATTATTAAAAGCTTCAGTTAACCTGAGCATTGTTTTGTGAATGTGAGGAAATGAATGAGTGATAGTAAAGCTAAAGCTACCGTCATCACTTCACACTATATTACTGTGGTGTGAAGCACCCACGATTATGGACATTATACTCACGATTTTGTTTTAAAGTTTTGATAATAAAAAAAATACAACAGAAATAAGAACAGTATCCGGCGTTTATTCACACAAACACAGTATCAGTGAATTCACTTGACATCACAACTGATACATTATATACACATGTGCTCCACTGGGTTTAAGGGCAGCTTAGACACCATGATGACGCATTACTGCATCCCTCGTCTCTTCAGTCTCATCCTCTCATCTCCAACAGATGTTCTTTGTTCTCGTCCTTGCCCATAATTTTTCAAATGATCAAAAGGACTATAAATCAAGGTTTGTCTTTAATGACTGCTTTTGTTGTCATTATTCACACAGATAAACAAATAAACACCTCAGTTAATTATGGTCTGCATGGTCATCAAATTGTCTCAGCTCATTCCCATGTGCTGGGATCTTCACGTGGAAACTTCCACAGTGGAGGACAATGTGATGATTGATCCTCCTCCATCATCATCATCACCACCTTCATCTGGCTTTCTCAGACTGAGGAGACAAAGAAAAGGCAGCAGTTAATAATTAGTCTTTATAGTCACATACATGAGGAGGGAAACCTTTGAGTTTCAAAGTTAAGAAAGTATAAATAAATAAATAAATAAATAAATAAATAATGCAGTATAATACAACAACTCCATTAACTGAATGACTAATGAGTTCAGTTTGATGTCACACGTCTTAGTTTCATGCACAGGTGGAAATGTCATCTATCCTCGACTCATCACATGAACTCAAATGCTTCACATATTAAGATTGTATTACCTAAAGCTGCTCAACATGTCAATGAATATTCATACACTATGAACACAATGTATGTGTAGTTCAGGGCGTTGGACGAGGAATTCTAACATGGTAATGACCCAAAGGAGACACCTGCTCATACCTTTATAACCTTAGCCAGCTCCTGCAGGGTTACTTCAAACCGGGCTTCCATACTGCGGAGGTTCTCAGGTTTAACGATCTGTTTCTGAATCCCAGGGCTTCCTGCTTCCACCACCATCTGAAGAAACTTCTTCTCCTGCATGATCCAAACAATGCCACAGTTTGCACTGCCTCTATAGTATATTCAAAATCAAGGATTGAATGGCTTTGTTTGTTTATCTGACCTGTACTCCGAGTAGAAAGGTGAAGGCGAGGCCTGCTTTTCCTGCTCGTGCTGTTCTTCCAATTCTTAACAAAGAGACAAAGCAGGACAGAGAGTGGACATACTGGACGATACGGAGGACCGGCGTCTTCCACAAACAAACATCCCTCACCTGTGAATGTACGTCCTGACGTACTGTGGTGCGTCATAATTGACCACACACTTCACTCCGGTGATGTCGATGCCTCTGGCTGCTGCATCTGTGCTGACCAACCTTTGTTACAACATTCACATCCTCATTACTGACCACAGCAATGTAGAAATGACCGATCAACAAATCTAACAAACTCTCCTTTCATGGAAGTTCACCCACTGACAAACAAATCAACGGTCTTTACTTTTAATGGAAGGTTTATTTGAAATAAGTATTTGACCTCCTATGAAAACATGACTAAGTTGTTGGTGGAGAAACCCTTGTTGGCAGGACAGAGGTCAGATCACCAGGTCTGCAAACATCTCTCCAAACCCTGAAGGTTTTGAGGCTGTCGCTTGGCAACTCTAAGCTTCAGCTGCCTCCACAGACTTTCTATAGAATTGAGGTCCGGATACTGGCTCGGCCTCTCCATGACCTTCATGTGCTTCATCTTAGGCCACACCTTCATTATGCCGTGGCTGTATGTTTTGCTGGAAGACCCATCCACGACCCGAGGTGAAATCTCGCGTGGAGTCCCAGACCGATGGAGACCGCAGTCATTTTATGTTTCTTCCATTTTCTAATGATCGCACCAACAGTTCTTGCCAATGGTCTTGTAGCACATTCCAGTCTTGTGCAGGTCTACAGTCTTGTCCCTGATGTCCTTAGAAATGTATTTGGTCTTGCCCATGATGGAGAGGTTGGTGCAAGTCACAAGTTGAGATTAGGACTTTATTAAAGTGAGAGGACTCGTCTGTGGGAGCCAGAATTCTTTATTGCTGGTAGGTGATCAAATACTTAATAAATAAATGTGTATCTTTTTTTAAATATGATTTTCTGGATTTTGTTTTTGATATTCTGTCTCTCAGTGTTAAAATAAACCTACCATTGAAAGTATAGACTGTTCATTTGTTTCTTCAGGGGCAAATCATTATTTCCTCACTGTAACATGTATATGACTTCATGGCTGTGAGTGATTTGCAGGTTGTTAATGCAGAAGGAGATTTAACTGCATACACTGTATACACTGTATACACAGTACACTGTGCATTAGCCTGTTGAATGAAATGCTTGCCAGAGGTTTCTGAACGACACATCTGGAAACCTCAGGTGTCAAAAGAACCAAGCGTGGTTCTAGTTAACCCTGATCCAAAAGTCCAAACAGAAACATCTCATACACACTCACAGTTGGATCTTTCCTTGTTCAAACTCCTTCAGCCTCTTCTTCCTCTCGCCGGGAGAGAGACGAGAAGAGAACTCTGCAGCAGTAACTCCACCAAACAGCTGCACCAGCAAGAAGAGCCTGAGGAAGAGCGACAGAGAGGGGATATAGAGGCCGTTCACACTCAACACTCCATGTCACAGGTGGACCCCGGCTCCCTCAGACCTGTGTGCAGTCTCTCTGGAGTTGGTGAAACAGAGGATGGGGCGGAGCTTCATTCGTAGGATGAAGTGGAGGAGGAGCAGAGGCTTTTTGCTCAACATACAGGGAACATAATACTCCTGCAAACACAGAGTGAAGTTTAAAAATAGGATTAGCACACACTGGCCTGTGCTGGTTCACCATCACTTACCGTCAGACCTTGGGGGAAGTGGAAGCAGTCTTGTTTGTGGGTGGAGTGACTGTGGACAGAACTGAAGAGTCTGGGCTGGTGGAGGCCCAGCTGCTGCAGCTTCTCCGGGTTCTGCGTGAGTGTGGCAGAAAACAGCAGCTTCTGTAGAGGCATCTGAGGTGGAGACAGACTGAGAGGAGGGACAGTCAGTAATGTCACAGTCACACCACCTCCTGAGAGCTACATGGGTTCAACATCTAAACACAGAGCCACGGGAACTTCCTCACAATATGTAGATAACTACACTCTTTACAATTCAATATCTTTCATTCCAGTTTTTTGGTGAGATTGCTTTTGTTATTGTGACATGTGACATGTGACAGAGTAGAGAACAGTGTCACAATGAAAGGTTTGAGGCCACCTCCTCCTCAGTCATGTCATGGTGCCAGACCAGCAGAGATGTTCATCTCACCTGGCTGCTGTAACATGTGTTGGTTCAGTTCTCCTGAAGATGGACATGGCTCTGGGGTCACTTCCTGATTTGTAGACGGCCTTTACCACCTGACTGAGCCAAGACTGGTGCATGCTGTCAATCATCCTGTCTGCCTCATCAATGATCTGGTTATGGATGAAACCAAATCAACATTGATCACCGTCAGCCATATGTGCTGTTGTTACACACGTATCAAGAACTCACCAGAAATCTCAGGTGCTGGAGACACAAGCCTGAATTCTTGTTGATGTGATCCACCAGTCGTCCAGGAGTCGCCACAACAATGTCTGCTAAACTGCGTCTCCTGTCGCCTCTGGAACAACCATCATGAGGAGCAGAAAGGCTCCATTTACACGTTTCACATTCACGGCACAGCTCAGGTGACCCTGCAGCTACGAACACTGATGATTTCCTCTATATATGTATATATGGACAAGAGAGAGGAGCAGCTTACCTACTGTTAACAGCTGCAACTCATAATATGTGTGTTTATACAGATATACAGTGTGTGAATAAGAGTGTATGAACAATGTTGATAAATATGCTTTGGCAATGTAAGATGTACGTTACCATGACGATAAAGACCTATTTGATTTAGAGAGAGTGACAGATAGAGAGATAGATAGATATAATATACTCTAGATGTTGGTGAATGTAGATGAATACAGTGGACAGTATTAAGCACATAGTGTCTGAACTGGCCCAATGGTGCTACATGTGTTCTTGATGTAATCACCTGTGTTCTGCGAGTGAAGCCTGCTCTGCAGCAAAGGACCTCTGACCGGCCAGCATGACCACTTTCAGAGCAGTTCCCTCGGTGTAGGATGTGAACACCTTGCAAACCTGCGCAGGAGAACGTGGTCACTGAACCTTTATTGAAACTGTCCACAGCAAAAGCAGTGAGTTCTTGTTCACACTGATTCTGACCTGCTGAGCCAGCTCCTTGGTTGGCAACACAGCCAAAGCCCGCACTTCACACACCACCCTCTCCATCAGCACCTGATAGTAGAAAGATCTCTGTCTGTATTCCACATTCTTCTATATAAACAGGACATATGCACGTTCTACTTGAAGAGCTCACCTGTATGACAGGTATGACGAATGCTAGCGTCTTGCCACTTCCTGTAGGCGCAGACACACAGATATCTCTGGGCTTGTAGCCACCACGTCCAATCAGCAGTCCTCTCTGCATGTTCTCCAAGATGGCAGGGATGACCTCTGCTTGCACTGTGAACATGATGCAGAAATAAAATCCTCTTATGTCCTCACTCTGCAGGTAACTGATTCCAGGAGTGCAGGAGTCAGACCTGATGCTGTTATTATCGTCATCATCATATTATCATTATTAATAACCGTAATAATAATGATAATAACCAATAATAAGCAATGCAAAAACAATGAGCTTTTTCTTGTAAAAAAATAAATAAATAAGCAAATGACGAGCACAATTTACACACAAAGAACACCAAACTCGCAGATCTCTTTGTCTTCAAGCTGGGTCCACACATCTTCATCTCCACCAGCATACATTTCTACACTGCACATGCATGGGCAATGCTTCTATGTAAATGTTCCCCAAGTGGCCTCAAACCAGACCTGCATTGTTACAATGATGCACGTCTGTCTGAACTACGCTCCAGGAAAAGTGAAAAAAGCAGCGACAACACAGAAAGAGCTTCACATGGCAGCAATAACCATGTTTAGCACAGTCCACGAACAAGAACATGGACATAGAGGGACAAGACGATGCCCAGGCGGGAACTGTGGAAACATGAGTGTCCCACAGTAACACATCACACTGAGGATGGTCGAGGTGGTCAGAGAGAGATGGACTGTGAGGTCGGAGGAAGGCACTGCACCACAATCACACATTACAAAAGCAAGGAAAACTGTTTAAAAAAAGATGCAACACACTTCAGGACACCAGAGGACCTGCACTGCTCCTCTCATGTCACCAGAAACTCATGGGCCATACGAGGAAGGGTGGTCGAGACAGAGTTTCACCACACAGATGTGCTACATCAGTCTCTCTCACACTCAGACCCACACGAGTTCTTCCCCGACACATGCAGCAACAAACACATCACAAAGCCATGTCTAACTTTAACACAGACATGCTGCATACCCACAGAAAGGTCAGAAACTCCACTAAAAGCTCATAAAAACCATTCTTATGTTCACCAAACACAGTTTAAACACAACCCATCAAACCAGCAGGAGCCCAAAACACCGTAACAGTGCAAACATTGAGCTTGGTATGACTTGGAATCACACATTCATTTCATTACCTGGGAAGAAGTGTTGAATTCCATTTTCTTGTAGTCTTTTCACAAGCGGTGAACAGAGTCCAGAGAGGTCAGAGATGGACACCAGGTTGTTTTTAATGTCTCTGTGAATCATGTCAGGCTGAGCGAGCCACTGAGGCAGGACCCTGTGCACCTGGGAATACACACACAAGCATTTTTATGATGCTGATGATGCTGATGATGCTGATGATGCCTGTGACTCTCAACACCCCAGCACACCACTGTACCTTTTGGACAGGTCTGTTTTCAAACCCTCCTACAACTTTGAATCCAGCTGGAGCCGAAGTTTTCTCGTTTTCTGCCTCTGCTGCTGCTGCTGCTGCTTCTTCTTGCTCTGTGTCCCCCTGTCCTCCTGAAAGACCTTCAGCTGAGCCGCCTGCAAACCAAAGAGGCACATGACATGCATGCAGTTTACGTCAGTGAATGACCTGACATAATACAAAGGTACTGTTTGTTTCCAGTCACTACAAACTCTGTGCTTCACATAAAAACTAAATAACAGTTAAAAAGAGAGAATCTGTTCTTTAATGAGATGAAAGACAAAGCTGTAGAGTTTATGATAAATGTGTGCAAGGAAAAAAACAGTCACCTGCAGGATTCTGTCCATCATTGACATCCTCCTCTTCTGTCTCCTCCATCATCTGCTGCTTCTTCTTCTTCTTCTTCTTCTGTTCAACAGGCTCATCATGGATGTCAGAGTCCAGATCATGTACATTAGCTTTCTTCTTGTTGTTGTTCTTGTGGTGTTCAGTGATCTCTTGACCACTGTCCTTGTGAGCTTTTCTTTTCTTGTTGACACTCTGCTGTTGGGTTAGTTCCTTGGGCAGTTGTTGTCTCTGTTGTGTCAAACTTTGTTGCTGCTTCTCTTTTGCCTTCTGCTGCAGTTTTGCCAATAACGCCTGAGACCGAGATTCTTTTGAGATGCTTCCATCTTCTTCCTCCCCAAGATATCTGTGAACCCCCCCAAAAAAAAATCAGGCTCATAAAAGCTGATCTTACACATAAGTTATAGAGATATTAGCATATTTATGTCATATCATACTAGGGCTGAAACACTTACACGATTATTAATCAATTACTAAATTAATCGTCAACTATTTTGATAATCGGTTAGTTTGTTTTTCAAAGAAATCACTAAAACTGAATCATGTTGGTTTGTGGACAAAACATTTGAGAATTATTTCCAGGTTTTAAAAACACTGACGAACAATTTTCTGACATTTTATGGACCATAAAATGTCAGAAAATGACCGTTAGTTATCATTGGAGCCCTATATCATACACGCGCAGAGAAGAGTAAAGGTTAAAGTTCAATTCACCTGACCCACAGAAACGTGTCAATCAATGTGGTAACTCTGGTAACTATGGTAACGTTCACTGCCAAGATATAAGTAAAGTTAGTCAAAGGAAAGAGTTGGTACAGAACAAACTAACCTGTTAACAAGAAACAGAGACATGTCAGCAGCGAGATGAGACTCCTGAACAACGTGTTTCTCTTCTTTTTCAACCGTACACACACACACACACACGCACGCGCTTCTGCTCCTCGATATCTAGCACGTTAGCACAGAATCTCCCCGTTCACTCACACACACACACACACACACACACACTTCTGCTCCTCGATATCTAGCACGTTAGCACAGAATCTCCCCGTTCACTCACACACACACACACACACGCGCGCTTCTGCTCCTCGATATCTAGCACGTTAGCACAGAATCTCCCCGTTCACACACACACACACACACGCACGCGCTTCTGCTCCTCGATATCTAGCACGTTAGCACTGTGTGCTCTGAGCCGCGTGTATTACTATCTTTAAACGATGTGACGTCCGCTTCTACTTCCTTACACTCGAGTTTAGCTATCGAACGATTGAATTACTGCCATCAACTGGTATGGAGTGGTACTGACACACACACACACACGCACACACAGCATATAAACGAATTCTGTGCGGTGTTACAGCAGCAAACAATCACAACAATGTTGTAAAGGAGAAATAACACAATGAAAGGACAACTATTAAATATGTGCAAGGCAACAAATAAGAAAAAAGGTCAACAATAACATGGTATTTACAAGTGAACAGTGCACTCAGGGAAGACAGTGTTGTAGCAGTATTGCACAGGGAATGAGGCAGTTTTGGTGTGGTTTTGGTGCTGGTGTGGTCTACAGTGACAGTGCTGGTTGTTCAGTGTGACAGGTGTAGCAGGGAGGGAAGACCTGCTACACCTGCACGGATTCAAGAGGACATCCCAGGACAGACTTCTGCATCAGCCTGTCCTCCTCCTGTGTTCGTCCTCTTATATTCAGAGAGGTATTCTGGGCCGCTGCATGTTCACACAGAGCCACATAGACTGAAGAAAAAAACAATAATATATATAAATATTGGCACAAAAACTACATTCTGATGTTTTTAGTCTGTTTCTGTCTGGTTAGTGTTTGGCTTTGTGTTGAGAAGCACTGACAAATGCTTCAAGGTATATGATGATCATTTAAGGGTGAATTCAGATCATTTATATTTTGCAATGGGAAAATGGTCTACAGGAACAACAATGATCACACTGCTGCAGTCGCTTTATATTTCCACAGCTCCACATTTCGACTCATGCAGATGTAACTGAGTGGACCTGATTTTAAAGCTAGGGTGGGAGATTATTTTCTGGAGCATTTTCTTACCGTATTGCTTAAAATCATGCTGTCTTGGCCAGGTCACCTTTGAAAAAGAGATTTTTAATCTCAATGGGTTTTTTCCTGGTTAAATAAAGTAAAGAAATAAAAAATCCTCTTCACAACCCGATTGAAACCACTTTTTAATTAAAGCATAGTCACAAAAAATACATGGTGGCTCTGTTTCTACAATCTCACTGTCACAGAATTCAAAACTAAGGTAGGGGATGTGAAAAATGACTAAGATCTTGAGAGATGGAAACTCGTACTTGAAACTTGTAAAACAGAAGAGCAGAAAAATGAAGCATTACACATCGAACATGTTTGCAAAAAAAACTATGCGTGAAAGAAGGATTCTCTGAGAAAACTGCATGCTGATGAAGATTTGGAGAAACTCTAATGGATTATTAATTTAAAAAATGCAAAGGAAGAACGCTGGAGATCATGTTGTGTTTCAACGGGAAGGGAAACCAGTTTTGATCAAATTTGGAAAATGATAAAAAAAGAATGAATGGGCTTAAGGTAGAATATGGACATCCAGTTTTAATTGAAGGTGAAATAACAGCAACTATGAATGAAGAGAAAGCAGATATGCGAGCAAAGAGGGAGACAAATACAACAGCAGAAAATAAAGAGGAAGAAACAGGAACAGGAAGAAAAGTTAAATGATTTATTAAACAAGGCTTTTACAATGACAGTTAAATAGATCTCTTAGAAAAACAAAGATGTCTACACCAAGCAAAGATCAAATTTGTTATTTAATGATTAGTAATCTCAGTGAGCCATCAAAGGAAAAATTATTAGAACAATATAATAAAGTTTGGGAGAGTGGGAAATTGCCACATAGGTGTTATAATACCAAGTCTAAACCAGGAAGAATAACACAAACAATCACCCTAACAGCCAACATCTGTAAAATAATGTATATATACAGTATATATATATATATAGAGAGAGGGAGAGAGAGAGAGAGAGAGAGAGAAGGCATATGATATGATGTAGGAGAGGGACTTTTACTTAAACTGTCAATGGAAGAATATATCAGTGGATTAAGGAGTTTTGAGAGAAAGAACAATACAAGTTAGAGTAGGGGAAAAACATTCAAGGAAGTATTTGGTAGAAAACGGAACTCCTCAGGAAAGTATAATAAGTCTTTTATTATTTTCCATCATGATAAATGACATTTATAATGCAAAGGAAAAGGATTCTGGATTTTCTTTTTTTGCAGATGATGGGGCAATTTAGAAGAGGGGAAGAAAAAAGGTATCTTATAATGGTCTACTATGAAAACAGAAGGGTGGGCGGGTCTTTTCAGTTAATGAGACAAAGACGGTGATACTTACAAATATGAGAGTAAAACTGAAATATACAATCAGGGAGGTGTTCAGTCCTAGTTGGTCAAGTTTGATGATCAGCTATTGTGGGATGATTGTGTTAAATGCTGAACTGAAGTCAATGAACAGCATTCTGACATAAGAGTCTTTATTGTCCAGATGTGTGAGGGCTGGGTGGAGGGCGGTGGCGATGGCATCCTCGGTCGAGCGATTTGACCGGTATGCGAACTGGAAGGGGTCTAGGGAGGGGGGGAGCACAGACTTGATGTGCCCCATAACATAGTCCATAGTCATTGTCATTGAAGCCGGAGGGTGAGGACTTTTTCGGTACCGGGATGATGGTGGTGGCTTTGAGGCATGTGGGGACAACCGCCTGACACAGCGAGGTGTTGAAGATGTCTGTCAAGACATCTGCGAGTTCCCCTGCGCAGTCTCTCAGTATGTGGCCAGGTATGTTGTCAGGACCAGAAGCTTTGCGGGCGTTGATCCTGCTGAGTGTTCTTCTGACACTGTCCGTAGACAGTGTAATCACCTGGTTGCCTGGGGGAGGGGGGGACTTCTGGTGTGGTGTCAAAACGAGGCCTCTTAGCCTCTCTGATGCCACGTGACAGGTTGGCCCTTGCTGTCCTCAGGCCGACCTGGTCTCCTGCTTTAAAGACAGTGTTCTAAACCTTCAAGAGCCTGTAGACCTCCCCTGTCATCCATGGCTTCTGGTTGGCCTGGACAGTGACGGTCTTGAGGACAGTTACATCATCACACACTAACATAGATTTAGCAGTAAAATGAAGCAAAATGGAAATGAAGAGCATCATTAAACACAAACTAAAGGAGAGGTGGCAAAAACAATGGTAGGAGGAGAGAAAGTGGGAGAGGTAATGTACATGGAAAGAAACAGGAAAGAGGAAAGTGTCATATCAAGGATGAGATTTGGCCATACAGGATTAAACAACACACTATTCACAATCAATAAACTTAATACATTTGAGGAATTAGAATTGGTAAACATATTACTAAAGAACCTGTGTGACTGTTATAAAATATTATTTCATTTTCTTAAAACCACAAAGTTGATTGGGAGGATATAAGTTGGGATGCAAGGTGTATCACTTATACTGTATGTATGTCAATCAGTTTGAATGTATGTGTATGTGTGTGTGTGTGTGTGTGTGTGAATAGGCATGTGTATGTACATGTATGTATATATGTGTGTATGTACATACATAAAAGTAATAATAATAAGCATATATACGCATATATAAATATATAATTATTATTATTTGATATATACATATATGTATATATATGTTTGTATATATGTACATATATACATATATGTATGTATACATATATGTATATACATACATATATACATACATATATGTATATATATGTTTGTATATATGTACATATATACATATATGTATGTATATATGTATATACATACATATATACATACATATATGTATATATGTATATACATACATATATACATATATGTATGTATATATATGTTTGTATATATGTACATATATATGTATACATACATATATGTACATATATACATATATGTATGTATGTATACATATATATTATTAGCTTCTTTATTCACACAAACTGACGCACAAACATTCACCAGCTGAATGTGACAAAGTGTGAAGAAGTGAAACCAGCAAGCATATATATGCATATATATATTAGTATTATTATTTGATATATACATATATATGTACATATATGTATATATGTACATATATACATATATATGTATGTATACATATATATTATTAGCTTCTCTATTCACACAAACTGACGCACAAACATTCACCAACTGAATGTGACAAAGTGTGAAGAAGTGAAACCAGCAAGTACATATAATTATTATTCTTATTATTTTTGTTAATTGTCTGTATTATTATTTATTGAAGTAATAGTTCAGTTAGAGGCACAGTTTGATTCACACTCCATACCAGATGGTGGCGGTAGTGCACCAAACCGTTGTTTGGTGCACTACCGCCATAGAAAGAAAGAAAGACGATGACGTTGACCAATCAAAACAAAGTGACAACTTTTGAAACTCAACAGCGTCGTTGGCCGGTTGTGTTACGCGCCTGTCAGTAGGCATTATTTCATTTATTTTAATGTTGTCATTAGCCTGACACTTTTATCTTGTGGCGGCTGCGCGTTTAAACAACAATGGGAGAAGAGTCGGCTGTTAAAGTGTGTGTTCGCGTCCGGCCGCTTATTGCGAGGTAAGTTCTGCATAGCAAGAAGGAGCTAGTGCTAACACGTCTGACGACGAGCCGCTGTTTCCGCGTCTAATGGTGATCTATAAACATCTGACAGAGGTTTGAGTCAATGTGTGTACTTTGAAGACTGTACTTCACTGATATATATGTGTCGCTGAACTCAATGTTTGTGCTTAAGTCTACAACACCGTTGCTGCGGTCTCTCGTCATGGGCGAGGCTAACAATGGTAATTATCAGTCGGCAGACAAGTGGCTGAGAACATAAGGTCACATTTAAACATGAATGCTGTTCAGAGACCGTGGCATTACATGGACGTTCATGCTTTCATCAATGTCCCGTGATGAGCATAGAAAATGATGGCACTCCATCCAGCAGCTGATTCCAGATTTCTGTGATGGACCCAAGTGTTGAAGTGTTCAATGAGCATACATGGTCATGTTTACTAAATAAATCACAGTAGAAGGCGATTCCATGAATGGTTTGGTAAGTGAATAGTAGTAAAGTGTAATCTTGTTCCTAATATCCTTACACTATTAATAATGATGTAAGTTTGTTATCTTGGTTTAATAAAATGTTGCTCTCTTTTTCCTGACTGTTGAAAATCGAGGTCTTATTTTTTATTGTGTTGATACTGTGTACAATACACGTGTCTTTAAGCTGATAGTTGCTGAACTGTTGTTCAAAAACAAATGGGGAAAGACAGTCTGTTGTTGTTTCCATACACATCTCTTATGTTATTGTCACAGGGAGGAAAGTGTCCCATCAGAGAATGCTGAGCCTGTCCAGCTGTTTTGGAAAACTGATAAGAAATCAGTTCATCAGATTGATGATGGGAATACCACCAAGAGCTTTAGTTTTGGTATGTTTCACAGTGTTGATAGGATGAATAATTGTGTTTTCTTTTTATAAAAAATAATTTTGACATTTATTACTAAGGGATTGTAATGTAAATGTGTAAGTATTCACTTGCCTCTGCTGTTTGTAGATCGAGTGTTTGCTGCTGAAGAAACAACCAATCATCTGTACCAGGACATTGCAAAGCCTTTGGTTGTCTCCACTGTTGAGGGATACAATGGTATGTGGTGGATTCTGTTGTAATAGCACTTTCTGTACCTGTTTTCCATGTCTTTTGCTCATACGTCTGGTCGTTATATGATCCACAGGAACCATATTCGCTTATGGGCAGACTTCTTCTGGAAAGACTTTCACCATGATGGGGAGTGACCATATTCCTGGAGTGATACCACTGGCTGTGGAAGATGTCTTTCAAACCATTAAAAATGTGAGAACTCTACATCATGCTGCAGGTTGTTGTCTAATCACTGCTTATTCTAACCGTTCATTTTCTTTTCCTCAAAGTGTCCAAAGAAGGAGTTCCTTCTCCGTGTGTCTTACATGGAAATCTACAACGAGACTGTGACTGATCTGCTTGTCGACAGCTGGAAGCGTAAACCTCTGGAAGTCCGAGAGGCAATTAATGTAAGACTTGAAGACTTTCAGTGACATTGTGTTAAATCTGGATGCTTCAATCGTTTGTGCATGATGTAAGTGAAGTTTAAGTCAGGAGAATGCATACATTATTTCAGATGAGGGAGCAGACTTTGTTCTTAGTATCAACCTGAAAATGATTATACAACATTATACATTATATTCTCAACCAACACAAAATAAACTGTGTTGTTGTGTTAAGTACACTCAACATCCACAGAGCAGTGTTGTGTGCTAAACTGTAAGTAGCTGACATCACTCGTAGTTTAAAAAAATAATGAAAATCTCATTTATACATTTAAATCTGCATTTTCCTTGTTTTTCATGGTGGTTGTGGCTCGTCTTGATAATTGCTGTGTGCAGAAAAACATTTATGTGGCTGACCTGACTGAGGAACTTGTTACATCTCCTGCACAAGCCCTGGCCTGGATTCGGAAAGGAGAAAGTAAGATCCCACTACATGAAACATGTTGTGCCCAATAGTTTGTAACCTTCTGCACAATCAGCCATTTATTGTCATTATTCTTCTTCTTTTTTTTGTTTTTGTTTTAGAGAATCGGCACTATGGGAAAACAAAAATGAACCAGCGGAGCAGCCGCTCACATGCAATTTTTCGAATGGTAAGAACAACAAGAACAACAAGAACAACAAGAACAACAAGAACAACAACACATGGTTAGATCTTGTATTGAAATTCTGGATTCTCCGTTTTTTTTGTTTTGTTGTTTTCAGATTCTAGAGAGTCGAGAAAGGAGTGAGCCGGGATCAGGGGAAAATGCAGATGGTGCTATTATTGTGTCCCATTTGGTAAGCTGTCTTGTATCGGCTTCTTTTATTTCAGGGCTTTCGTCAATTTAGGAAAGCTGGTCAACTTGTGTATATACTCTTAAAACACTTTGTTTGTTTTTTAAAAAGAATAGTATTATAGTTTAATGACCATCTTAAATGTTTAATGTAGTTTACTTATAGCCCTGCTATCTTTGCATTAACTTTACTTTCTGTTTTCTTCCTTTGATGTTTTTTGTTGTAAAAATATTTGTATCTATCTTCTAGAATTTAGTTGATTTAGCTGGATCTGAGAGGGCAAGTCAGACTGGAGCTGAAGGTAATGTGCAGTTAATTCCATAGAATGTTTCAGTTTCCTTTTTAAACACCATAGACTCAGTTTATTCTTTGTCATCTGTTTCCAAGGCACACGTTTCAAAGAAGGTTGCAATATCAACCGCAGCCTGTTCACACTGGGCCAAGTCATCAAGAAACTGACTGATGAAAGCCAGAAGTGAGTGCTGAACATTCAGTGTATGCATTACATTACTACATTGAATCTGGAGAATTCTGTCATTGACGAATATTTTTCTACCATGACGGGAAAAACTGAAGGCTGCCCGTCATTTTGACAGCTTGAACACAGAGGTCCATCTACCATAACTTGAAATTACTTAAGGGCCCGTCCACAGGGATACGGGTTTAGGTGAATGTGCATACTTTTTTTCCGGAGAGGTGTTCCGTCCACACGGCGACGGCATTTTAGGACCTGAAACGCCTCCCAGAGTGTGAAAATGCTGTTTCCTTCTTTAGGAAAATGAGGACGTCATATTCCCAGCTCTCTCTTGTGCTGTCATTATTTTAGAGGTTGTCCATTTTTGTTTGTTAACACCTTCACATGATCCTGGGGCATTTCCCACTTTCCCACCATAACTCTCAGAAACATTGTTTCCTGCATTTTGAGGTGCAACTTTTGTGGAAGGTTGGCTAACCCTGATAAAAAAATACATGTTAAATGTTGTTCTCCTTCAGGGGTTTCACTAACTACAGAGACAGTAAATTAACCCGCATCCTGCAAAACTCTTTGGGTGGAAACGCCAAAACCGTCATCATCTGTACCATCACTCCAGCTGCTCTAGATGAGACCCTCAGCACATTACAGGTCAGTGGATTTCAACACCCTACTGTGACATTTAGACGTTGAGCTGTAGGTGAACAAATCTCAGCAGATAGAGTTATTTACGCCAAGTGTTTTGTATTAGTTTGCCAGCACTGCAAAGAAAATGAAGAACGATCCTCATGTGACAGAGGTGTCCGATGACGGCGCTCTGCTCAAAAGATACCGCAATGAAATTGTGGACCTGAAGCGTCGACTTCAAGAGGCAAGTGTCACTAGCCTGTTTTTTTATTCTTTGTCCTGTTCTGTGAGTTCCATTGCTGACCTTTGGATGACCCCTGCAGGTTTCTTCAGTCACACAGACCACAGTCACTGAGAAGGAGGTTCTCGCCCATCTGCTCCAAGAGAAGGATCAGCTCCAGAGAGAACAAGAGGACAGGATTAGAAACCTGACCAGACTCATGGTCACCAGCTCTGACCTGGTTCCTGTTAAGAAGGTACCAATGTCACAAAGTGGAACTGTAATTAGACATCAACTGTCCTGTCATGATCGCAGTCATTGTGACTCTTATTCTGTTTCAGATGCCTAAACGCAGAGTTACATGGGGAGGAAAGATGGTCAGACTGGGCCGTCCATCGCTCTGTGGTAGTGGCTCATCTGACCTAAGCTTTGCGGACCCCTTTACCCTGAAGAGGAAAGCTGGACACTCGTGTCTGATGGAGATGACTGAGGGTAAGGACGATTAGATCATAGGTCACATATTGTGACCTGAACTGTACTCTCTGAAAGCAAATTCATACCTGGCGGCTGGTGGTTTTTACAGATGATGAGGACTTTGACGTTCACTGGGACGTTCCAGATGAGCCATCAGATGAAATGGAAACCACTCAGAGCTCTGTGGCAGTTAGAAGCTTTGAGTACAGGTAAATGTTTCTCTGCTCATGGTTTCTAATGGCGTGTTTCCACCGCCTCAGCACAGCACGGTTAAGTTGCATTTCTGCTAGCATCGTACCTGGTAACAGGTAGTTTTTTTTTAGTACCTGCTCTGGCGAGGTGATACTATACATGATGTCATATTTGTTTAATGATTTCTTTGTTAAAGAAGAACTAAACCCCTGTTCTGACTCTGCCCAATGCCGTATTTTAAAAATCTACAAAAAGTGGGCAGGGAATTATCGGTGAGTGAGCACCGCAGGGGGCGTGACGATCGAGTGACAGCAAGTGCAAATCTCGGCAGCGGCAGCTGGGGGCGTGGCTAGAGGAGGACAGTTAGTGATGGAGAACCGGGACAGTGACGACAACATGGGAAGAGTCAGCTAATACAAAAATTCATATGTAATGGGAGGTGTTTATCCAGAGAAGGCAGTACATACACACAACACAAAATACGTCATTCAAATACTTCACACAAAACTACCAAGAGTTGGACCTGGATCAGTCAATAATATTACTAGATAACCGTATACACTAGTGTTAACCTGAAAAAAGTGGTTTAGGGGTTGAGTTACTCTTTTAATTAAATCAGATGTTTCTCTGCACCATTGTCTCCACAATTCTTCACAATGATTTATTTGTGCTCAACTTGGACTGTTTTTCTGTTTTCTCTGTTTAAATGAGTGCATATCAGAACAGCTGGTGGATTTAATTTGGATCTTTTATTGATGAATCCACAACCATAAAAAAAACCCTCTGCTTGGTTTGTCTTTGACAGTCCCAAAGATGCGTCTCCAGACTGGATGAGTGACATTTCACAGAAAGTATCCAACCTGGAGCTACAACTTGAAATGGAGAGTCAACAGAAAGAGGAGGCCATGACTAAAGTGACGGAATTAGAGAGCAGAGTGTCAGAGCTGCAGCTGCAGCTCCAAACAGAGGGTCAGCTGAAACATGAAGCCTTGGGGAACATGGAGACAGCAGAAAAGAGGGCAGCAGAGCATGAGCTGCTACAACAAACCGAAGCTCAGCAGAAGCTGGAGGCCGTGGAGAAGGTGACAATGTTGGATTTGAGAGTGGCAGACCTAGAGAGACAGCTGGAATCCCAGAGCCATGCTCTGACCGAAAATGAACAGGTGTGCTGTGAGAACAGAAATGCTGAATTCCCTCACTCGTATCATCTTTTGTATCCTGGTCATTGTTTCAGCACTAAACAGTTTGCCTTGGTTTTCAGATGAGAAGAGAGTTTGCAGAAACCATCCAGCTCCTTGAAACTCTCGCTTCAGAGAAGGTAAAGCCTGGTGGAGTTAGTTTTGTGTGTAAAAGTCTCCAAGACAAAGTAAACCTAAATCTCCAAAATTTAGAAAATGAGATCATGTGTAGTCGTGAATCGAGATCACGATTCTCTTAACGATTTATCGTGCAGCCCTAGTCCAGATGCAATTCTTGGAACAAGTTGAAAAATGTTTGATCAATTATAGTAAAAAACAAACAAATCAATAACAATAGCTTTCAATATGTCCTCCAATGTTAAGTTTCTAAAACCTCAGACACGGTGGTATTTACTTGTGATATTTGTCAGCAGAGGGTGATTCAGTGTTTCAATTAAAACAAAGGCATTATAATCATTGATTTGCTGACTGACTGATCTGAGCTGTATGTTGCCAGGACCTGGCCATCACTGAGCGAGACTATCTGAGGCAGGAGCTGGGTATCTTCATCGAGCGCATTGAGCTTTTGGAGAAGGAGAAAGCTGCTCTGACACAGGAGCTGGAGGAGAAGAGGGAGACTGAAGAGTTCAAATCTCTGGAGGACGAGTTCATGAAGGAGCACGAGGTTAAGACACTCTTACTGTTATTAGGATCCAAGGATTGTAGAGTTAGGGTGATCCAGTCATACTTGGATCACCATGGATCAGATCTGGCTTTACCTGGCCTTTATTCAAATACACACTGAAATCCTGATTATTTGTGTGTGTGTGTGTGTGTGTGTGTGTGTGTGTGTGTGTGTGTGTGTGTGTGTGTGTGTGTGTGTGTGTGTGTGTGTGTGTGTGTGTGTGTGTGTGTGTGTGTGTGTGTGTGTGTGTGTGTGTGTGTGTGTGTGTGTGTGTGTGTGTGTGTGTGTGTGTGTGTGTGTGTGTGTGTGTGTGTGTGTGTGTGTGTGTGTGTGTGTGTGTGTGTGCGCGCGCACGCGTGCGAGTGAGACTCAAAGCTTTACTCACAGTGCTGTGACATTAAAAGACTCTGGATTTATTTGCTTGTAATCTAAAATAAGTTTTGATTCATCCACAGAACGAGTTGAAAAATGAAATGCTCAGCTTGAAAAAGTCCTTTGAGTCGTCTGAGGTCAAATGCCTGGAGTTTCAGGTGAGATGAAGTGTTTGGTTTTGGTTTATTTGCACATTTATAAATAAAACCTCAGAAAACATAATAAATTAAAATAGGACACCTGTGAACCCCTTTATGGGCTTATTATAAGACCTCACCTATAAATGGTTAATTTCATAATAAGAATGCAAAGTAAAATGGGAAAAAGAAGAAAGTATAACTTAATACAAAACAAAGTAAATGATGCGATGGAATCTTAAGTGATCGGAGCATTTTTGAGTTTAATTTTGTATCAGTAACATTATGGAACACTATAATATGTTATAAATTAATAATCTCAATTAATGTCTCATTCCCAAAAAACTGTTTTATATTTGAATCTTTTTGTTTTTTCAGAACAAAGTAGAAACTCTGTCTGAGGAGCTAAAGAAGAAAAGTGAATTTGCAGAGGAACTTCATAGTATGGTATGTGTATGTTTGTTTGTTTTTTTCCTCAATCCACTGTAAATATCAAATATGTAAGCCATGTGTTTGAGCAGAGATGTTGCCTCACTGAGCACTGTGTGTGTGTGTGTGTGTGTTTTTTAACTTATTTTTTATTTAGTGCATCATATACATTTTTTTATTAATTGGTTTGAAGCTTTTTCATTATTAAAACAATATTTCTGATTGTTTCAGCTTCTTAAATGTGAATATTTTCCTGATTTCTGTGATATTATCACACACAATACATTTTTCAGATATAAGAGGATATGCTCTTTGTAGTTACATGATGTATAGCTGGACAACTGAGTGTCTTGTTCTGAACCTGCCATAAATTCAAGCACTACTGAGGTCTTTAAGTGGTCTCACTGTGTGATATTGTGCCTCCTGACAGAGTGGTAAGGACCTTGTGCAGGAGGTGGCAAAGCTTCGTCGCTCACTGGATGATGCAGAGGGAGTCAGCAGAGACACAAAGAAGGAGTGGGCTTTCCTGCGCAGTCACAACATTGCTCTTGAGGAGATGAATGTAAGTGGGTTTAACATGTTTTATTCTTCTGTTCTACTATTTGATCAGTGTCTGTGAGGTTTGTTGTGGACGAGGTCCCTGTGGCTTTGTGTACACGGAGCATAAATCATGGCAGTGGTTCAAATGTAACTGGGCATTTGCTGTTTCCTTTATCTTTTATATTCATCCTTCTTTTTGTGTTTTTGTCTGTCAGTGCTGACACTGACAGACAAAAAAATAAAGGATAAAGGATTACATTACATTGTTGCAAAAAAATCCATAAACAGTTGCCATTTATTGTAGAATGTGTTCAAGTTTCCCCTTCTTGAATATCTAATTCTCTCTAGTTTTAAAAAGGACATAGTCTCTTTAATCCATTGTGTGCTGGAAGGAGCTGTTGTGGATTTCCAGTTAAGAAGGAGGTGGCGTTTAGCAATCAGGGAGGTAAAAGCTTATACCCCCAACTCTTTAGTGGAATATTGGGTATATACTTCTGGAAGACCAAAATACCAATGTGTGGTGACACGTGAATAGTCCTGGAGAATATCTTAGACATGGTGCTGAAGTAAATTTGCCAAAAAAAGAGAAAAACATATGCGTAAGATTGCAGGGCGTGCCTCCGCATCTGTCACAGACATCTACCGTATTCTGGAAAATCTGTGCCAACCTTGTCTTCGAATAGTGACATCTAAATACAACTTTAAACTGTATCAAGGTCAACCTGGCACAAATAGTGACATCTAAATACAACTTTAAACTGTATCAAGGTCAACCTGGCACAAATAGAGGTTCTGTGAACGACCTGCAGTGCAGACTCCCACCAATATTCGTCAAAAGCCAATCCAAGTTTGCGCTCCCAAGACCCTCTTGTGTTGGTGGTCAAATGATCTTCATACGGCTGAATAGAACTGTAAATGTTTGACATTAAAGACCTCTGTAGAGGATTCAATTGTAAGAGTTCACCCCATGGCTGCTTAGGTGGAAGGCGAGGGAAGTTGGAGAATAAGGACTTTGCTCAGTTTCTCACCTGGAAATGTCTAAAAAGATGAGAGGGTGGAAGATTGAATTCAGTAACCAGATTTGCAAAAGAACAAAAGACCCCTTCCTTATAGAAGTCCTCAAAACATTTCAGTCCCTTATCTTGCCACAAGGAGGAAGTGGAATCAGTAAACGCAGGCTTAAATGCAGGATTTTTTAACAGTGGGGTTAAAACTGTGGGAGCAGTAAATTTAAACTGCTTCCATATCTTAAGCGTAGCGATGACCACAGGGTTGCAGGTAAGGCCAGAGGGGTTTGCGGTGACCGAGCTGGTTAATAAAGCAGAAAAAGAGACTGGGGAGCATGACTGTGCTTCCAATTGATGCCAAAGTATATTAGTTGACTTGGACCATAATATAATTTTAGTTATGTTCGCGGCCCAATAGTAGAATCGAAAATTTGGCAAAGAGAGGCCACCATAGAACTTACAATTCTGAAGTACTTTTTGTCTAACTCTAGGCATTTTGCCGTTCCACAAAAATTTACAAATAATTTTCAGAGTAAAGAGATTTAAAAGATCTGGTAATGTTAACCCCAAGATACCTAAATCCAGAAGGGCTCAATTTGAAAGGAATGTCCGACTGGGAGAGCTGCATCGCTAGTTTATTGACAGGATGGCATTCACTCTTGGCGACATTAACCTTATACCCTGAGAACTGGCCAAATCTACGAAAGAGCGAAACAATGGCGGGGCAGGCTCCTACCAGATTTGCGACATATAGCAACAGGTCATCGGCATATAGCGACAGTTTCAACTCCGTATGAGTCCTGGTGATACCATCAAAAGTGGGAGAGGTCCTTAAGTGCATAGACAAGGGCTATATAGCAAGTGCAAACAAGAGGGGAGACAGGGGGCAACCCTGTCTACAACCTCTGTTTAAAAGAAGAAAAAAAAATATCTGGATTGAATGTCATTAGTAGTAATACTGGCACAGGGGAGTGTATAAAGAAGGTGTAACCATGATATAAAACTCTTACCAAATCTGAATTTAGCTAAGACTGCAAATAAATAATTCCATTCTACTCGATCGAATGCACAAATGGTACCTGTAGTGACCAGAGGCTGATCTCACTGTGGCTAGATCACTACTACATCTTTTTCATTTGAAACCAGTGTTTTGAGATCAAAATGAGTTTCCACACTGTGAAGTGTTGTTGGAACAGCTGATGGAATAGTGAGCTAGTGATGCGTGTGTAGAATATGGACAGATGCTGTGTGACATCATGTTTTGTTCTGTTATCCTTTACTGAATATTGCCATGCTCCCTCTTCAGGTGACCTTCACTGCCAACCACAAAAGGATGGAGGCAGAGGTGAACAGCCTGCGTTCTCAACTTGAAAAGGAGAAGTTACACTCCAAAAACATGCAGAGTGACCTCCAAAAAGAGCTAAATATTGCCTTCAATGAGAACACCAAGCTCACTGCTCTGCTAGATGGGAAAGTCCCAAAAGGTAGGTTTAATTTCATACTTTTCATACTGTTAATCTGAAGTGAACTCTTCACTGGTCTTCAGTAAAGATATTCTGTGTCTCAGAGCTGATAGACTCTGTGGAACTGGAGAGAACAGTGACCAGTCTGAGTAAAGAGCTTACAGCAGCTCGTGAAGAAGAGGAAGCTCTCAGAGCTCAGCTACAGGAGCTGGCTTCACTTCAGACTCTGCCACAGAAGATGGACAACATGGTGAAGCAGGTGAGTTCATTTCAATCTGAGCTCAGACTTATAGTAGACTATGACTGTACTGTAGGGTTTCACTGTGTGTTCATATTAAATAAATGTTTTTTCTAGTCTTGATGACCACTCAAAACTGCTTTACACTACACTTTTGCCATTCAGCCATTCACATCTATTAGGGCTGCACGATATTGGGGGGAAAATGACGTTGCAATTTATTTATTTTTGCAATATATATTTTGATATTAAAAGAAAAAAGAATTCTCTCCAGATGTGAACAAAGACTGCAGGTTAAAAAAAGTGTTTAGTAAACAAAACCTATTATACAGCTGTGTGTCTGTCCGGCTCTCCGCCCGCCTGTGTGTGCGAGTGTGTGTCCTGTAGCACTCGCGCCACAGTTAACTACAAGCAAATCTACTGCACATGAACATGATGACTACATTCTATGTATAATGAATACATTTGTCAGTAAGCTCATTTATCATGGGGTTTTAATTTGATTGGTGGTAAATGTTTAATTTCAGCTGGAGGAGAGTGAGCAGCAAAGAGCGTCAGTGGTAAACAGACTGAAAGAGATGCAGCAGCTAATGGAGGAGGAGAAGCTTGCTGACAGTGAAGTTTCCAGAAGCACAGAGGAGGACATCAGCGGAGAACTTCAGGAGCAGGTATGAAGCTCTTTATACTTAATGAAGCCTCTCATTTAAAGATCCAGTGTTGAACTTCCCTCGCCCCCTGAGGAATTTTGACTTACTCCCTAACACTAACAGTAGCTCTGAATGTCTGATTCCACCTATGGTCCTTTGCTGCGTGTCTTTCTGCTCTCTACCCCCTCACACATCACCCTTTCTAATAGTCATCTCTGAATGACGTATGCTAAGAACAGAGTCGCTGCTGAAATAGCGTGGTATGAAGGAGACTTCACAGAGGAATACAAGATACAGCACAAGTTCAGATAGAAACCATGATCACTGCCCTAAAGAGCACCAGTGCACGACGAGCACTCTGTAACTGTGGTTGTACTCTGTCTACGACTGTTCTCTACCACAACTCAACTGACTTTAGCTTTTAATTGTGTGACTATCATTACATACTAGCTGTGCTAGCATATTTGAAGTGTTGGCCGAACCGTGATGAACCGTCCCACCCCTAGTGTATATATGTGTGTGTAAATATTCCACCCTTTTTTAGTCGAGTAGTGTTTTCTAGTTGGAACTATTGTGTTTGTTGCAGGAGCTTCAGTGTGTTCAGGGTAAGAAAGCGACTGAGCCAATGGCTGGGGCTCAGAGCTCTGCAGATGAGACGGAGAAGCTGCTCTCTACTGTTGCTGCTCTCAGTGCTGAGAGAGACCAGCTCAAGATTGATCTGCAGGAAAACATAGAGATGGTCTGTAATCATGTGACTGCTTTGCCCAAATTTGATGTCCTCGCATTGTCAGCTCTTTATGCCTCTGCATGTCTGAGTCAATGAAATATTCATATCCATATCACACAGATGATTGAGAATCAGGAGGAGCTGAGGACAGCTCTGGAGAAGATACGTGAGCTGAAGGAGTGGATCAAACAGCTGGAGACTGCTCAAACATCCAAACAGGATGCTTCTCTTACTCATGTGTGTCCACAGCTGGAGGCACTACAAAAACAAGTAAGTGTGTCCTGGCCTGTTTGTGGCTGAGGCTGTTGTGTTTTCAAAACATTCATTCATTTATTTGCAAAGAAGAGCTCATTGGATTTTAGTGGCCAAATGTGTCTCAAAGCAGCTTACAGCGTCCTCCTATAGTATTGGAACAGTGAGGCCAATAACTTTATTTTTGCCGTAGACTGAAAACCTTTGGGTTTGACATTAAAAGATGAAGATTTCAGCTTTTACTTGCAGGTATTTACATCTGGATCTGATTCACAACATAGAAGATAGCACCTTTTTGTTTGAACCCAGCCATTTTTCAAGTGAGCAAAAGTATTGGAACATGTGACTGACAGGTGTGTCCTATTACATGGTTTATTCAAACAATAAAAAACAGAGCGCTGTCTATGGGTGAAAAACAAGCAATTGTGAATTCAAGAGAAGATGGGAAATCAGTCAGAGCCATTGCACAAACATTGGCCATAGCAAGTACAAGCATTTGGAACGTCCTGAAGAAGAAAGAAACCACTGGTGTACTTAGCAACACATGTCCAACAGGTAGACCAAGGAAAACATCAGAGACATTGTGAGAAGGAGCCTAAAACAACTCTTTGTGACATCAGCAACAACCTCCAGAGGTGAAGGTAGGAGTGAAGGTATCACAGAAGACTTCATGAACAAACACACAGAGGCTGCACCAGAAGATGCTAACCACTCATAAGCAAGAAGAATAGGAAGACCAGGCTGGAATTTGCCAAAAAAGTACAGAGACGAGCCTCAAGCATTCTGGGACAAAGATTTATGGACCAGTGAGACAAAGATGAACTTTTACCAAAGTTTACCAAAGCTTTGGATAAAAGCGTCTGCTAAATGACATGTAATGTAAAGTGATGGAAAGACTAAAGTTTGGAGAAAGAATCTCAAACTGACAAGCTCATCTGTGAAACACGGTGGAGCTCATGTCATGGCTCATTAATCTTCATTGATGATGTAACACATGATGGCAGCAGCAACATGAACTCAGAAGTCCTCAGAAACATTTTATCTGACAATTTAAAGATGATCGGGAGATCCTTCATCATACAGCAAGATAACGACAAGCACACAAAGGACTTGACCAGAAGGTTTGAGACTGGCCAAGTCACTGTCCACACTTAAACTCTACAGAGCTGCATTTGACCTGTTAAAGAGGAGACTGAAGGGAGTAAAGCCCCAAAACAAACGTGAACGAAAAGTGAACGATGCTGCGGTGAAAGCCTGGAAGAGCATCACAGCAGAAGAATGCAAAGGTTTGGTGATGTCCGTGAGTCACAGGCTTGATGCACTGATTGAAATCAAAGGATTTGCAACTAAATATTAAGTCTTATTCACTTTAATCCTTTTGAAGTCTACCTGTTCCAATACTTTGGCTCACATGAAACATGTGTGGGTTCAAACAAAAGGTGCTATCTTCTATGTTGTGTATCAGATCCAGATGTAAATACTTGGAAGTAAAAGCTGAAGCTAAACGCACATGTTTCCAGCAGAGTTACATAAACACAGAGAACTGAAGCTATGATTTGGAAAAGCTGAGTTTGTGCATGAACAGTGTGCAGCTCCATGTTTTAGTTTCATTTGCTGTGTTACATATTTAACTTTAACAACTTTATTGATCCCCAAAGGGCAATTATTTTGCAGCATACCACATCTGCATCCCATCAGCCAGCCTTAACAATTAACGCCAAGATATTGACAAAAGGAAACAGAATTACCTGTTCAATATGATATAAAACATTACAACTGTAGACCTCTGAAATAATGTCTACTGAAGGTCAAGGTCCGGGTAACATAGGAAATAAGGGGAGAATGTTAGGTTGCCAAAAGATTTTAATTTCCCTGGGAAAATGAAGCTGTATGTTTGTACAGAATATTGATGAATGGACAAACCTAGTGGCCTTAAAGTTCAGGTCCTTGGTTGAAAATACCTTCTGAACTTGATTATTGTCTTGCACAGGTGGATGACCTGCAGGCAACGCTCCAGGTGGTCAACGAGCAGAAGCACGAGCTGGAAAGTGATCTGCAGCACAACATGAAAATGGTGAGGGAAAGACTTCTGCTGTTTGTTTTTAAGGTTTGAGATTGATCACAACATCTGTGATGTCAAAGAGCTTTCTTGTCCCGTCTAATCTTTAGGCTGCAGAGGTTCAAAGTATTTTACAACCACTTCAGGAGCAGCTCCAAGAGCAGAACCAAAGGAACGTTGATCTGGAAAGACAAAGTGCAGAGAGGCAAGCTCACCTAGAACAAAAGGTTTGATCCTATTTTACTAAAGCTCTGTGTCATTGTATAGCGTAAGCATGGCCTAATACCCTTTGATGTACTGTTTAAAATGTAAAAACTGCTTATTTTTAGGTAACAGAGACAGAGAGTCTTCTTTGTTGTCTTCAAGAGGAACTGCAAGAGCAGAAGCAAAATAACTCTGATCTGGTGAAACAGAGGGTGCAGAAGGAATCGGACTCGCAGCAGCAGGTTCATTCACAAGTCATAGAAGTATATTTTTATTCCAAATCTTTTTGTATCACTGTTCTAACTGTTTGTGGTTATTATGCAGACTAAGACTCTAACTGAGGAACTGGAGAATACTCGAGCAGAGAGAGACACACTGTTGTTTGAGAAGGAAAATGGCTGTCAGCTCTCCTCAGAGAAGGAGAACCTGCTGTGCAGAGTGATGTCCCTCAGTGAGGACAGGGATCAGCTGCAGGAGACACTGCACACACTGAGACAGGAGAAGCAGCAGCTCCGAGCAGAGCTGGAGGACAAGATAGAGATGGTAAAAAGCACAATGAAAGCTAGGGTTCATTTTGAAGGTTCAATGTGTAAGAATTAGTGACATTTAATGGTGTCGGTTAGCAAAATTCCCCTACTACTGTACTCCCAAAGGCCTTGAAACAAACTAAGGTCCTGTTGTCTTGTGTGTTTTCTTGTTACCTGTAGATGCAGTGTGACTTCCAGCTGCAGCTCTGCTCACAACCACAGTCACTAAAAGAAGAGCAGGAGGACCAGCAACATCTACAGGTTACTGTATATCCACTTCTTTGTTTTAATTCCAGCTTCATTTCATCTCAGTGTCCACTATCAGTGAAGGAGTAGAAAGATTGTCACTGTGTTTTCAGTGACGCTTTCTACTGTTTTCTTAGCAGCTAAATGCCTCACAAGATACTCTGAATCATAGGAAAAGCATGAATGGTCCTTCCACTGTGTTTCAGATCCAAGAGCTGGAGAAGCATCTGGAGAAGACTCAGGAGGAGGTCAACCAACTGAGGTCTGACCTGCAAGAGAATGTAGAGCAGGTGTGTTGAGTTCTGATTTAAATTTTTAGAATTAGTGGCAACCAACATGTCTAAAGATGCCTCAGGATATTAATGATCATACATGACAAACACAAACAGCCAATGTATGAGTTCATGGGCATTATGAAATCAAATGTGGGGAAATATCTTTCAGATGATCGAGAACCAGGATGAGTTGAGGGCATCTCAGGAGAAGGTCAGAGTTCTCCAGGATCAAATGAACATTTTGAGGAGTCATGTATCAGAGCTGGAGAGCAGAACGAGCAGCAGTGGTGATGCAGAGAAACTCCTACAGATACAAGAGCTCCAGAATCAGGCAGGACCTCTTTACATGAACACACACACACACACACACACACACACGATCAGAGCTAATAACACACTAACAAATGAAATACTTCATGTTTTTATTGAACACAATTGTGTGCCGGTGTATTAGTGGTCAGCACTGTTGCCTCACAACAAGAAGTTGCTCAGTGTGGAATTTGCATGTTCTCCTCATTTCTGTGTGGGTTGTTTACGGGCTCTCTGGTTTCCTCCCAGCATCAAAACATGTATGAATGTTAGACACATTCAGTCAGGTTGGTCCATTGTGGCGGTGCACTCAGTCGCAGCGGCTCTGATCAACCCTCCGTCTGACCTTGTTGTGGCCCCACAATGGACTAGCAACCTGTCCATGGTCTACCCTGCCGTTCAATCCAATGTCAGCTAGGATTGTCTCCCCCCCCCCCCCACGGCCCTCATGTGGAGGATAAAACAGTAGAAGATGAATGAATGAATGAATTTCGGTTATATGATTATGGTAAAGATCCTTTCCTTACTTACTTGGCAGGGTTCTCGCAGGCCATTGAAAGTTTTTGAAAATTGCCCTAAATAGACATAGGTCTTTGGAATGAATTGGATTAACGTTAACGTCTCCCGCTGCCAATGTGTTGTTTGTTATGACGCCACCTACTGTTTCATGCGCCCTGCATCGCTTGATGTATGTAGACTAGGCATACGCAGAACATGGAGTCACCATTACGACCGGTGTTGTGGCACTGTCTCTCTGCCGTTGATGTGAAATTTCATGCAGAACGAGAAGAGAGCACGTGGTGCCTGGAAAATGCAAATTCCAATGTCTCTGGTTCACCAAATAAAATGACACAGACTGGCTTGCCAAAGATCCCAAGGATAATGAGTTGGCCAGATGCAGAGCATGCCGCAAATCAATAAAAGTGGATGCCATGGGAGAACCTCCCACCTTAAGCTGTTTCAGCATGTTCAGTCCTTGAAAAGTTCTCAAAGTCCTTGACTTTTATGTCCACCAAGGTGTGAGAACCCTGCATTAAACATTCACAGCCATGGTGGGTAAGTGAACCTTCACACTAATTACTTTAATAGAGGCTAATCCAGTTTGAACATACCTGGTGTCCTATCATTGTTTGGAGCTGCTCTTAAATAGCTCACCAAAGACCTCCTACAGTTACACAATTTGTCTTTAAATGGAGACAATGTAGAGCGGTTGAAACTCTGCCTGAGCGTCAGTGAACGCATCACAGCTGAGTCACAGGAGACAAGAGAGCGTCTTATAACCAAACCTACACCCTTAGTAATGTCACCTACAACTCAGAATAGCGCTTGCCCTGTAAAATGACACTAACGTCATCGTTGCCCGTCTCGGCTGCTGCCCGAGGCGATCTACTCGACCAATTATGAAACTTTTTGTAAGTAGCATTCACATACACACCTTTATAAACAAAGGGCCCAGGTCGAGATATACCGGAATTCCCTTTTAACAATCCTTTTCTACTTCAGACATTACAGTTGTGCCATTGTCGACATTTGAAGTGACATTGGGGTTGTTTATGTTGCAGATTAAGACTTTGACTGAGGAGCTTGAGAATATGAAAATGGAGAGAGACCATCTGCTGTCAGAGAGGACAACCTGCTGTCAGAGCACCCCCTCAGAGAGTGAGGAGACACGAGAGAAGCAGCAACTCAGAGCAGAGCTGGAGGACAAGATGGAGACACTGCAGAGTGAGGTTTGTGATGGATGACTGTGAGTTTGGCCTTATCCACACAGAACCAGAACTTTCCCTTTAAGGTCTTTTTTGTTCTTAAAAAGTTAACATGGCATTGTTTCAAGAAAAAAGACGAGGGTGGTGTTTTGAGATTTTTTTTTTACTCTGGATTATAGTGCTCCTTAAATGCTGATTCTGTGTGAATAAAAAGATGATACGATACAAAACAATTCTGGATTCTCCTGAAGACATTCTCGTGTGTACAGGCCTTTAGAGTCTCTGCTGCCTTCCTCTCACAGGTGAAGACTTTAACAGAGAAACTGCAGTGTAGTGAAACAGAGAGGGATAATCTACGCTCTGAGGTGGAAGCCAGCAGTCGGAGCACCTCCTCAGACAAGGAGAAGCTGCTGTGTCTCAGTGAGGAGAGGGATCATCTGCAGGAGACACTGAACACTCTGAGACAGGAGAAGCAGCAGCTCAGGGCAGAGCTGGAGGACAAGATGGAGACACTGCAGAATGAGGTTTGTGATGGATGACTGACTCTTTATATTAGTTAAGTTAGGCCTCTCTAACTTATTTTGACCTCGACAAGATAACATTTTCTCCGTTTAATGTCTAATATATATATGTTTGCATCAAGCAGCAGTGAAGCACTGGTTTCATCCATCAATGAGATGCATTTCAGTGCCCATATGAAATATATTCATCATTTCCAGTTTAGTTTAAAATGACCTTGTTTTTCTTAACTGTTCAGTTTGTTTTGCAAGTACTGAAGTATTAAAAATGAGTAATGTGCCACGTGTCTTTGAACAGATGGCACAGCTGAACACCTCTCTAATGACTGTTACTGAGCAGAAGAACCAGCTGGAAGATGCCTTGCAGCAGATCATGGATACGGTGAGGAAACTGCTCATAGCTTATTACATGTTCTCTGCCATTTTAGAGTTGTCTGATTTATTCTTTTTTTCTACATGTAAGTTTAATCCCATCAGGATCCATGTTGACATCAGACTGAGTGTTGGGCGAGAGTGCGTTCGCATCTAGAATAGAGCTGTCCTCTTGTACGAGAGCTTGGGTTGAAATGTTCTACTTGTGTTTAAGGCTTCCACAACACAAGAGCATCTGCAGTCAGTCCAAGAGGAGCTGTTTGAACAGAAGCAGAAGAACGCTGACCTGCAGAGAGTGAGTGAGGAGAAGGAGAGCGCTCTCGTTCAACAGGTTCATGTCCCCATGATCACAATTTAGCATGGCCATGAAGGTTCTGTTATTCCATTCAATATAAAAAGAGGGACTATATTATAAAATGCAGATTTTCTTTTGTCTTCACCCCCTCAGATAAAGACTTTAGCAGAGAACATGGAGAAGATTGAAGCAGAGCAAAATGAGGTATCTGAGGAGAAGGAGAAGCTGCTGTGTCTCAGTGAGGAGAGGGATCATCTGCAGGAGACACTGAACACTCTGAGACAGGAGAAGCAGCAGCTCAGTGCAGAGCTGGAGGACAAGATGGAGACACTGCAGAGTGAGGTTTGTGATGAATGACTGACTCTTTATATTTACACAAGTTAGGCCTTGTCTTTTCCTCTATTAAAAAATGAACAGATCATTGTTTCAAGAAAGGTCTTCATACACGTGCATTACAATGTACAGTAGTTGAAATGAATGAAAACAGACTGAACAATCAGCAGATGATGTTGAAAGTGAATGCAGGGGGGCTATGAAATCACCGTTTTCCCAATTTGTTGTATACACAAAAAGATGAGGGTGGTGTTTTACATTGTTTCACTGTGGGGCCAGTTTAAAATAGCATTGTAGTTACTCTTTAAATGCTGATTCTGTGTGAATAAAAAACTGAAACGATACAACAAAAATTCTGGATTCTCCTGAAGACATTCTCGTGTGTACAGGCCTTTAGAGTCTCTGCTGCCTTCCTCTCACAGGTGAAGACTTTAACAGAGAAACTACAGTGTAGTGAAACAGAGAGGGATGATCTACGCTCTGAGGTGGAAGCCAGCTGTCGGAGCACCTCCTCAGACAAGGAGAGGCTGCTGTGTCTCAGTGAGGAGAGGGATCATCTGCAGGAGACACTGAACACTCTGAGACAGGAGAAGCAGCAGCTCAGGGCAGAGCTGGAGGACAAGATGGAGACACTGCAGAATGAGGTTGGTCGACCATAGTTTTATTTACATAAGAGCAGACCTGGTGGTGGGACATTGATGATTTGAAGCTGATTTAAAGTACTGATGGAGGGAAGGTCTAATACTCACATACACCCTGAGGTCAAATATCAGACTTGGCATCAGGAGGAAGGAAAAACTGAGCAGGTGTTAAACTGGTTTGTATTTATATAGCTCTTCCACTCTTAAAGGGGACATATTATGCAAAATCAACTTTTTAATCATTTTAATACCTATATTTGGGACTCTGTAGGCCCTACCAGTCGCCAAAGTGTGAAAAAAGAATACTCAGTCCTTTTTTCGTGGTCCCCCTTAGTGTAAGTATAGGCGATAAAACACGCAATGTTGAATTCCCTGCGCATTATGACGGCAACATGCGAATTTCACCACTAATGTTACCACCCCACCAGTAAGTTTACTTGGAGAGCTCCACCTTAGCTCCACCTTGTCCCTATAAAATGCCTGAGTGCAGGCGAGGGAGGAAGAGCGGTATTATGTCAACGCGGAGGGACAAGTGTGCTGTTGGTGGCTGCACAGTGGAGCACAGTGTTTTACACAAACTTCCAGCCTCAGAGGATTTTATATATGAAGCTAATGTGCCGGATAAAGTCAGCAAACGTGTGTTTGTGTGTTCGCACCACTTCACATCAGACTGCGGCCAGCGGTCGCCGTATTTAGTCAGCGACCGTATTTCACTGACGTACAAACACACAAATTTTTAAGAATAGGTCAAATAGAGGTCATAACTGACCATTCTGACACGTCCTTATTAAAAATATTTGTTCAGTACGTCCTCCATGACCGGAGCACAGACTCAGTCTGATACAGTCACATACAGCTGCAGTTTATGCAGCGATCAGCGGTGCTGTCCCTAAGTGTTTTTAACTGATTTACAGTTGGTCAGTGTTCGGCTTGATCCTTGTGTCGTGCGTCTCTTCCTGTGACGACACTCTCGCTGTTTTCCGCTCACGCTGCCATGTTGATATTGTCAGAGAACTAGTGGAGGGAGGGGGAGAGGAATGGAGCGGAGGGAACAGGAGCTGAGCGAGTGAGTGCAGTAAAAAGGACAAATCAGAAACCCCCTGGAAGAAGTGGGTGTGTGTTTGCCTGTGTCTCATTTGCATATAAAGGGACCATGCACATAACCGAGTGTTCTGAAAGGGGCGGGTTTAGCAGGGTTATTGAACTGCTATGGTGCTTCATCCTTATGGTATTTTGACCAAAGCATGTCACTGACATGTTCATTAGGACACCAGGGAACTATTTTAACTTGGAGAAATAGGGTATAATAAGTCTCCTTTAATGACCACTCAGTGTTTGACTTTTTTGTATATTATTATGCTATATACCCGTTCACACGCACACATTCATCAGTGCACGCCAATGACCTAAGGCTGAACAATTAACTGTTTTCAAAATAACGCAATTAGCTGTTATAAACAATTATCTACACCAGTTAAAAATGTATTGCCTCAATGTTAGAAACAGTTAGCATGTTTCAGTTGTCACTCTTACATTACAATGTCATTGTTAGAGTTGTTGTTTTGATTTAAATCTTTAACACTGAACTTGACTTCAAATGTTTCATGTCAAATCAAAATCAGAATATATGTCAGAAAAATGGTCATTGAATAATATAAAGTAAACATTCAGTTCTACCATATGTAGAACACATCTATATGATGGATCTTTAATATACCTACCACTGAAGCACAACAAAGACACAGTTGGTATCTGGTATCTCTGTTGTACTATTTTCTTTTAATTATTTAAACAAATATACAGTGCAACTGAGGCTAATGAAAATATTCTCTCTAACTTATTTTGACCTCGACAAGATAACATTTTCTCCGTTTAATGTCTAATATATATATGTTTGCATCAAGCAGCAGTGAAGCACTGGTTTCATCCATCAATGAGATGCATTTCAGTGCCCATATGAAATATATTCATCATTTCCAGTTTAGTTTAAAATGACCTTGTTTTTCTTAACTGTTCAGTTTGTTTTGCAAGTACTGAAGTATTAAAAATGAGTAATGTGCCACGTGTCTTTGAACAGATGGCACAGCTGAACACCTCTCTAATGACTGTTACTGAGCAGAAGAACCAGCTGGAAGATGCCTTGCAGCAGATCATGGATACGGTGAGGAAACTGCTCATAGCTTATTACATGTTCTCTGCCATTTTAAAGTTGTCTGCTTTATTCTTTTTTTCTACATGTAAGTTTAATCCCATCAGGATCCATGTTGACATCAGACTGAGTGTTGGGCGAGAGTGCGTTCACATCTAGAATAGAGCTGTCCTCTTGTACGAGAGCTTGGGTTGAAATGTTCTACTTGTGTTTAAGGCTTCCACAACACAAGAGCATCTGCAGTCAGTCCAAGAGGAGCTGTTTGAACAGAAGCAGAAGAACGCTGACCTGCAGAGAGTGAGTGAGGAGAAGGAGAGCGCTCTCGTTCAACAGGTTCATGTCACCATGATCTCAATTTAGCATGGCCATGAAGGTTCTGTTATTCCATTCAATATAAAAAGAGGGACTATATTATAAAATGCAGATTTTCTTTTGTCTTCACCCCCTCAGATAAAGACTTTAGCAGAGAACATGGAGAAGATTGAAGCAGAGCAAAATGAGGTATCTGAGGAGAAGGAGAAGCTGCTGTGTCTCAGTGAGGAGAGGGATCATCTGCAGGAGACACTGAACACTCTGAGACAGGAGAAGCAGCAGCTCAGTGCAGAGCTGGAGGACAAGATGGAGACACTGCAGAGTGAGGTTTGTGATGAATGACTGACTCTTTATATCATTGTTTCAAGAAAGGTCTTCATACACGTGCATTACAATGTACAGTAGTTGAAATGAATGAAAACAGACTGAACAATCAGCAGATGATGTTGAAAGTGAATGCAGGGGGGGGCTATGAAATCACCATTTTCCCAATTTGTTGTGTACACAAAAAGATGAGGGTGGTGTTTTACATTGTTTCACTGTGGGGCCAGTTTAAAATAGCATTGTAGATACTCTTTAAATGCTGATTCTGTGTGAATAAAAAACTGAAACGATACAACAAAAATGTTGTATTCTCCTGAAGACATTCTCGTGTGTACAGGCCTTTAGAGTCTCTGCTGCCTTCCTCTCACAGGTGAAGACTTTAACAGAGAAACTGCAGTGTAGTGAAACAGAGAGGGATGATCTACGCTCTGAGATGGAAGCCAGCAGTCGGAGCACCTCCTCAGACAAGGAGAGGCTGCTGTGTCTCAGTGAGGAGAGGGATCATCTGCAGGAGACACTGAACACTCTGAGACAGGAGAAGCAGCAGCTCAGGGCAGAGCTGGAGGACAAGATGGAGACCGTATGTCTGCACTCTGTAGATACACTCATCTTTATTCAGCAGTGTGTTCATGGTGTCAGTCTGTCTACTCTCTCTTTCACCTTCAGATCTCGGCCATCGAGGAGAACCTGAGCAAGCAGGATCAGTCTGAAAGAGAACAAAAGGCCAATCTGCAACAGGAAGTAGGTCCAAAGCATTTCATGCTGAAATCTTTGAAAGGAGTTTTAGTTTCACATTTGGGTATTTGTCGGTTATAGGCGTATTTGCTCTCTTGCTGTGAGTCAAATGAGAAGTTTAATACCACAGGAGGGAAGGTTAAGTGTTTTTTCTACATGCTTCCACCATATGTGACGTTATATAGCCAGTCACCAGCTTTATTAGACCCTGGTAGAAGATCCAATACCTACACACACACACACACACACACACACACACACACACACACACACACACACACACACACAGTACTGTTTAAGTGTCTCAGGGTCATCACCAGCTTCGTTGTTTTTACGTCTGTCAAATTCTGTGATCATTGCTATTTAGATTACAATGTTGTAATGCAGAGTCTTCAGCTTTTTTGAACACATCTTATTCAGACAGTTTCTCACTATGTTTGTCACATGTACAACAAAATCCAGAGAAAGTCCGGTGCAGATGACCCCGACATTATCTGGAGCTTCTAAAGACTAAAAACAACCACTGTCCCTGTTTCCATCAGGTGCAGCAGCTTGGAGTTAAAGAGACTCTGTCATCACAGCTGCATGACTCTACTGAGCAGCTTCAGGTAACGTCACCAGTCAACGTTTATTATCGGCAGCAATGAGCTTCATGAGTGAATTAAAAACTAATCTGAACTCTACTGAACTGTTGCAGGAGTCCTTCAGAGGGTTCAAGAACTTTATAGACACTTGTCACGGCTATAGCACCACACCCAGGGACAGGGCGCTCAGTGCGCAGGGTTCAATGAAGCATCTGTCCTCTCTTCCAAAAGCCACTATGGATGCCTACACCACGGTCTGTCGACTGGGTCTGCAGACTGTTCACACCCTGGGAAACATCATAGTAAATATGAATATTTTGTGTTTGATATCTCTTGGAGCTCTTAGTCTTGATCTGGTGGTAAATCAGGTGTGCTCTCACCTCTTTAGGTGTGTCTTCAGTGGCACGCCCAGGACTACAGGGATCTCTTTGAGGAGTTGGTGCAGAAAGACTTGGCTGTTTTTGAGGAGAGGCGTGTGCAGGATGTGCTGCTGTGCAGAGCTCAGGCACCCAGTCTCTCTCTTGGAGATGAGGACTTCCACTCACTGTGGGGACACAGACTGACTGAGCTGCTGGACAAGAGGCAGCTCTACAAGCAGGTGGGTTTGTGACCACCTACTGTTATTTCTGATATTCAGTGAATGGCTTTATCCACACAGTGGTTTCAGGTGAAACATTAACAGCAAAGATGTCAAACCCGTGAATTCTACAGTAACAGTGATTATGTGTCATTGTTCAGTCTCCATCTCTCCATATTTAATGTACTCACTGACTCTGTTGGTTCTATAGAAAATGGACAACATTTTGGAGAGGCTGTGGGCCAACATTCCCCCCTATCCCAGTGAGTTGTCAGCTGAGGTCAGAGCGAGGGAGAGGTTCACGGAGCAGCTGAAGGCCACATACAGCACCCAATCTCTCAGTTTCAGTGAGCTGGACACAATCCTCAACTGTGAACTGGAGCGTAGAGCTGCACTGACACACAACAAAGAGATGACTCTGCAGGTACAGTTCACTATTTTTACAATTGTGAGGAGAGAGGGTATGTTGTCTGCCAGATATCGGGATGTGGAGGACACTTTGTGAAAATACCTGTAAGAAGGTTTTATTGACTACTTTTAAAGAAGGAAACATCGGAAAGGAAAGTACATTACAGGCCTGACGGTGGCCAGCACAGTGACTGCAGTCACAAAGCTAGACAAACATAGTGTAAGTTTAGTTAGAGGAAACCTGTGGCATGATTGTCTTTAGCTACAGGAATGGAATGGAATGGAATGGAATGACCTTCACATTATTTACAAATAATTAGTCCCATACAGGGAAAACTCAATTAATATTATCCATTTAAGATATTGGTTCTTTAGAACATGTTCTTTCTTTTTGTAATGTGATTTATATAGCAACAGTGGTTCCATTATAGTGTTATTCCTATTTCTAACATGCATGTGTCCATGGGCCTCCTGCAGAGTATCAAGGATGAACAGAGGCGTGTGATGGAAGAGCTGTCGCTGCTGGTGGCTCACACTAATTCTCAGTTGAAAGAGGAGAGAAGCAAAAGCTCCACTCTGCTGCAGGGGCTGGATGAAGTTCCTCTTAAAGCAGAGCTCTCCCTGCTGAAGGACAACCAGCAGCTTGTTCTTCAGCTCCAGCAGATGGAAAAAGAAGTCAAAGTATGTCTGTTCTATTTGTGCTTATGACTGACTGACTCACTAGTTTGTGAACGTGTGAGTGACACCCACACTGTTTGGTTCTACCAAATTCTCAGTTGAACATCAAATGTCATTTTTTTCTCCCTTACTACATTGTTCACATTTTGATGAACTGTATTTTTCTCTCTTTCAGACTCTAAAGGAACAGAATGTGCAGCTGCAGGAGGCTCAGGTGGAAGCCAACAGCAGAGTGTCCAAACAGAAAGAGGCCACTCAGCTCCTGCAGACAGAGCTGCTGGACAGCCGTGCACACAACCATGAGAAGGAGACGACCATCCAAACACTCAGGAACAAATTACAACAACATGAGGTTTGTCTAAAGATCCATTATTCAGGACTGAAGTGCTCTTTGTTATGGTTGAGCAGGCTTGGTGACATCATTTGACATTCATTAGATTTTGGTTCTTTGACTGTATTTTTTTGTCCTTTTCACGTCAGAAAAAAACATCACCCAGTGCTGCAGAGCTGGAAAAACTGCAGACTAAAATGTTTCAAATGGAGGTGGAGTTGAGTTCAGCATCTGATAAACACCAACAAGAGTAAGGCTCCTTTGTTTTGTTGCTCTAGTGTTTTCTGTCTCAGTTATTGACTGTAGCTATCAGGCCTGGGGGCCCGTTTCAGAAAGCAGGTTTAGGGAAAACTCGGAGTTAGTTAACCCTGACATGAGGGAAACTCTGGTTTTTCAGTTTCACAAAGCCAGTTCAGCTTCACTCTGAGTCAGTTACCCCGGCAACATACTCTGGGAACCTAAGCTGCTCGCTGCGTCTCATGTCCTCATTCATACAGTCCATGCGCATTCACCTGTCTGACACTGCGTCTCATGTCCTCATTCATACAGTCCATGCGCATTCACCTGTCTGACACTGCGTCTCATGTCCTCATTCATACAGTCCATGCGCATTCACCTGTCTGACACTGCGTCTCATGTCCTCATTCATACAGTCCATGCGCATTCACCTGTCTGACACTGCGTCTCATGTCCTCATTCATACAGTCCATGCGCATTCACCTGTCTGACACTGAGCTCATGTCCTCATTCATACAGTCCATGCGCATTCACCTGTCTGACACTGCGTCTCGTGTCCTCATTCATACAGTCCATGCGCATTCACCTGTCTGACACTGCGTCTCATGTCCTCATTCATACAGTCCATGCGCATTCACCTGTCTGACACTGCGTCTCATGTCCTCATTCATACAGTCCATGCGCATTCACCTGTCTGACACTGCGTCTCGTGTCCTCATTCATACAGTCCATGCGCATTCACCTGTCTGACACTGCGTCTCGTGTCCTCATTCATACAGTCCATGCGCATTCACCTGTCTGACACTGCGTCTCGTGTCCTCATTCATACAGTCCATGCGCATTCACCTGTCTGACACTGCGTCTCGTGTCCTCATTCATACAGTCCATGCGCATTCACCTGTCTGACACTGCGTCTCATGTCCTCATTCATACAGTCCATGCGCATTCACCTGTCTGACACTGCGTCTCATGTCCTCATTCATACAGTCCATGCGCATTCACCTGTCTGACACTGCGTCTCATGTCCTCATTCATACAGTCCATGCGCATTCACCTGTCTGACACTGAGCTCATGTCCTCATTCATACAGTCCATGCGCATTCACCTGTCTGACACTGCGTCTCATGTCCTCATTCATACAGTCCATGCGCATTCACCTGTCTGACACTGCGTCTCATGTCCTCATTCATACAGTCCATGCGCATTCACCTGTCTGACACTGCGTCTCATGTCCTCATTCATACAGTCCATGCGCATTCACCTGTCTGACACTGCGTCTCGTGTCCTCATTCATACAGTCCATGCGCATTCACCTGTCTGACACTGCGTCTCGTGTCCTCATTCATACAGTCCATGCGCATTCACCTGTCTGACACTGCGTCTCGTGTCCTCATTCATACAGTCCATGCGCATTCACCTGTCTGACACTGCGTCTCATGTCCTCATTCATACAGTCCATGCGCATTCACCTGTCTGACACTGCGTCTCATGTCCTCATTCATACAGTCCATGCGCATTCACCTGTCTGACACTGCGTCTCATGTCCTCATTCATACAGTCCATGCGCATTCACCTGTCTGACACTGCGTCTCATGTCCTCATTCATACAGTCCATGCGCATTCACCTGTCTGACACTGAGCTCATGTCCTCATTCATACAGTCCATGTGCATTCACATGTCTGACACTGCGTCTCGTGTCCTCATTCATACAGTCCATGCGCATTCACCTGTCTGACACTGCGTCTCATGTCCTCATTCATACAGTCCATGCGCATTCACCTGTCTGACACTGCGTCTCATGTCCTCATTCATACAGTCGATGCGCATTCACCTGTCTGACACTGCGTCTCATGTCCTCATTCATACAGTCCATGCGCATTCACCTGTCTGACACTGAGCTCATGTCCTCATTCATACAGTCCATGTGCATTCACATGTCTGACACTGCGTCTCGTGTCCTCATTCATACAGTCCATGCGCATTCACCTGTCTGACACTGCGTCTCATGTCCTCATTCATACAGTCCATGCGCATTCACCTGTCTGACACTGCGTCTCATGTCCTCATTCATACAGTCGATGCGCATTCACCTGTCTGACACTGCGTCTCATGTCCTCATTCATACAGTCCATGTGCATTCACCTGTCTGACACTGCGTCTCATGTCCTCATTCATACAGTCCATGCGCATTCACCTGTCTGACACTGAGCTCATGTTCTCATTCATACAGTCCATGCGCATTCACCTGTCTGACACTGCGTCTCATGTCCTCAAAACAATATTTTGCCAGTATTTTAGACACACCTTCAAAATCGCACAAATCATGTTTCCAGGGGAGCACATGTGTCATTAAGGGGGGTGAGAGGGCTGGCTCCCCCATAGTTCACACCAACACTGACCATGTGTAACTGTAGGCTCATCATCACTGTAGACAGGTTGTGAAATGTTCCTATCATAGATCACATCATGATGATGTGAATATTGCTGATGCAGCTGGAAACACTTTAACTTCAAGGCTGTGCTCTTTGGGCTCATATTATCAGAGCTCCATTAATGATGGCTTTTTTATTCCCAATGCACACGCTTAACTCAGAGTCACCTGAACTAATGCTGATCAGCTGTTCTGAAACCCACAACTCAGAGTTGGTCAACCTAGAGTTAAGGTTTAACTCAGAGTTTGTTGAACCTGCCTTCTGAAACACCCTGGTGTGTGTTGTGTAGTTCTTTGCCTTGTTTGTGTTGATTATAGCGAGATAGTGTTTGACCAAAGCTTCTCTCTGCTCAGGATCCACAGAATGAACACAGTGTTGAAAGGAAAGGAAGATTCACTGAGAAAGCTGAAGGAGATCTTGAGATCACAACAGCAGGGGGAGGGGTCATGTAAGTTGTGTGTGTGTGTGTTCTTGTATTTATTACCACTTTAGGACCTTTTCGGTCATAAACACTGACCTTTCCAGTACCAGTAGTCCTCATGGAGACCAAAACCTGGTCCTAATGAGGAATAACCTCACTTCTGAGGACCTTTTTGCTCACACACCATTTAGTGATGGTGTGTGTTATAAAACAAATATTAGTTATAGCTTTGTATTTGTATTGTATTTCTGTTTGAGTGCATATTGCATTTAATCCCAGAGCCTCATCTAATGTCACTGTTGGTCTTTTACTCCTTTAGTTAGTGGAAATAGAAGTGTTCCTCACATCCATTAGTCATGTTGTTTTCAGTGGATTTGTCACCTGTAAAAATGGAGGGTTGGTTCAGGTTAAGGTAACTATAATGATGTGTTGTGTTGTACTCAGTCCTGAAGGGTGAGGACCTTCACACTAAACTGACCAACCCTAGAGGTTTGGTGATCAGGAGCAGTTTTCTGCAGGACAAGGCCAAACTGGAGGAGGAAGTGAAACAGCTTAAGTTGAAGATAACGGAGTTGGAAAGGTAAGAACTGCTCTATGAGTGAATGCTCTGTGCTGTATTTATTTTAGTCTTGCATCCTACTTGACCTCTATGTTCATGTCTCCACAGCTTGGTTTCCACTCTGCATACAGAAATCGGGAAGTGGAAGAGCAGAGCCATCAAGCTGAAGGTGAAGAGTAAAGTGGAAGTGGACAGGCCTTCATCACCCTGCACTCCCACCAAGAGGTGCCTCCCAGTCACCTCAGAGTCCTCCACTTTCCTCAGCTCTCCCAAGAAGTTTGTGGTCACTCCCAAGAAGATACTGGAGTCTTCCAGGAGAGCGATGGAATCTCCAAATGTCACTCTGCCCGACTCCCCTAAAAGCAGATTCTTTGACGTGTGTGGGAGCTCGGAGCTGCTGTCCACATCCTGTCCCAAACCGTTCTTTGATAACTCCAGCCTTGGCACCATTCCAGGTAGATCATCTTCAAAGTCCACCGTCACTAAGGTGTAGCTTGTCTGTCATGTTCCTTTAAGAGCTTCTTAACACCGCAAAGACTCGAGATGTTTGTTTTACCAGAGGCTACCCAAGGTCCAGATCCTCCAGATGTAGAGAAGGGTAACTGCTGCAATATCTTCACTAGACTCTACTAACACTAGCATGGGTGATGGGTTTCCACCAGTATTTTCACTCAAAGAACCACTTCACTACCGTGGCTTTGCAAAGCAGCATCATCATTGAAACAGGAGAAAGTGCTTCACTGTGTAGAACAGGGGTATTCAACTAAAATTCTAAAAGGTCCAGTTAGAGAAAATTTCCTCAAGCAACGGTCCGGAACGTCATGATGTCTAACTTGCGTGATGATTTAGTGGTGGGCTTATATACTGAAGTAGCCTAGTAGTTGTATCAACAACTGACCGTCAGATCAAATGTAGAAAGAACAATTCAAAAACATTGTCACTTTTATACAATTATACAGATATCTAATACTGAAGATATGAATTATTTTCTTCGCTCTTTATTTGTTTTTAATTTATTTTAGTGCTTATTTTCTGTGACCTCAGTTCAGACTTGAGTGGTTATGTTTGGACAAAAACTTAGTGTTTTCTCTCAGTTTCCCAGTCTCTGAGCATATGAGACGGACTGGTTTTGTGCTTCCAGAGGGAAGAATGAACATGAATGAGTCTGTCCATTCAGGGGTGAAAGCTTTCACTGTCCACTTTTCTCGTCTTAGAAAGTGCCATGTTTTGTTATTTTTCTCTGGCTCACTCGTCTCTCACCTCCTTCATCTGTCCGTATTCAGGGTGGCAATGTTCACGGAATACAGACATTTGATTGGCTTTAATGGCATCACGTGGGATGGCTTAACTCGTCTAGAGAAGCTGCGCCCCGTCAAAATTTCAAATACTTAAATAATTTATTGACTGTAGGTCCAGGTCCATATAGGACGGCGCCTGGGTCTGGACTCGGACCGCGGTCCGCCTGTTAGTGACCTCTGGTGTAGAAGATCTAATTAAAAACATGGAGGCTCATGATTGATGATACACACAGTAGGCCTCTCAGTCAAATGAGTTGTTCACCTCTTCCATGAAGTTTCTCTGAATTCAAACGGTTGAAAAGGTGCTGAGGATTGTGGGGCTTTTGGACGTGTTTCTGAGAGTAGCTGTGACCCTGCTGACAACAGAAATACACCAAGCATAAATAATACAGTCAATCTGCACAATGAACATTGTTTGTTCAGGCTTATGAGTTCTAAACATTTTTCTGCACTGATTTGAAGTGTTATCGCTTTAATATGGAACACATCTTTCATATATGGAACAAATCCTTATTTTACTCAACAGTTGTCAACTCCAGTAATATCTGTTTGTCCATGCTTTTCACCCGGGGATGAATGTGGGTGTGTAAATAAGTCACAGCTGTCATTTTCACACAAACATCACAGGTGTAATCGTCAGATTACTGATGTGAGTTTCCTCAGTTTCAGAGTTCATACTGTCACACTGTCCTGTCACTAAAAACACAACAACATGGCTGCTGAGCAAAACAAAACTTAATCCCAGTCTAATCCAGACACTTTGTGTGGGGACCCACTTTTTAATGTTCATGACCTCATGAGTTCATGAGCACATTTGTGCGTCATGTAGAGACGGATTTAAAGCCATGACACCTACTAGAAAAGAAATCCTTTCTAAGAGATGTTCGTAAGTGGAGGATTGAAACCTTTCTGTTGTGTTGCAGATGCAGATGTTGGTGCAGCCAAAAAGGAGGAGTGGTGGCCTCAGTCTCCAAAACCAGAAGACATGTGTCAGACACAGTGAACGTGTCTATGTTGAAATGGCTTTTATTTGTTTTATTGTTTTACTCCATTTGTAATAAAGGTTTAATATTCTAAGAACAATCTCAGAATCTGTATTTCCACAACATCTTTACTGTGCAGTGAGTCCTTCACTGGCGCCACACACACACACACAACAAACTTAATCCCTGTCCAATCCAGCCATGATTCACATCTGTACCCTCATTTAAACCAGAGATTAAATGACTGTAAACGGGTTTAAACTGAAAAAAATAAATAAATGCTATAGATGTAGTTACACGAACACACTCGGTGCCGGGCTCGTGCGTCGGGCTGCGTTCTCTACCCTTCACCGTAATGGCAGGAATAGACACCCCGAAACATTTACTGGTCCTTGCGCTGTGCTGAGCAGCGGAAGAGGAGGAGTCACTGTTGCTCAGTCACTCCGACCACGTCCGGTTCGTGACGTAGAAGTCAAAATTACGGTTTCCGTTATTCGCGGACACTAAAGACGCTTCTCGCACCGATCCCGATCCTTTCCGACGTCATGACTTGAGCTCCACACTCGACGTGGATTCGGCCGCGCGTGGGCACTGTGGGTGGAAACCAGCATTGGTTCGCTTCACGGACTCTGTGTGTGTGTGTGTGTGTGTCCTGCTGGGACATCCAGCTCGTCCTCATCAACAATGTGGCCCAGAGGAGACTGTGAAGACGGATACGACTCGAGTAGAACGGGTGAGTGTGATCGTGTGTGTGTCTCTTTAGGACATTAAGACCAGTAATCCAAATCCTGGTCCAAATGAGGCAAAACCTCGTTTCTGAGGAACCGGTTAATCTTTAGATGTCGACTAAGATTGTGGTTAGGTTAAGGTCATTGTCCATCTGTACTGTGAAGCCCCGTCCGATCAACTTTGCTGCATTTGGCTGAATGTGAGCACAAAGTATATCCCTTTACACTTCACAATTCATCCGGCTGCTTCTGTCTTTTGTCACATCATCAATAAACACATTGCTCATGCCATCACTGCCTCCACCATGTTCTACAGAAGATGTGGTGTGCTTTGGATCATGAGCTGTTCCAATTCTTCTCCAAACTTTCATCTTCCCATCATTCTGGTACAGGTTGATCTTAGTCTCATCTGTCCAAAGAATGCTGTTCCAGAACTGGGCTGGCTTCTTCAGGTGTTTTTTGGCAAAGTCAATTCTGGCCTTTCTATGTTTGAGGCTGATTAATGGTTTGCACCTTGTGGTGAATCCTTTGTATTCACTCTCATGAAGTCTTCTCTTTGTGGTCGACTTAGATACTGATACACCTCCTTCCTGGAGAGTGTTCTTCACTTGAGTGGATGTTATGAAGGGGTTTTTCTTCACCATGGAAAGGATTCTGCGATCATCCACCGCTGTTGTCTTCCGTGGACGTCCAGGCCTTTTTGAGTTCCCAAGCTCACCAGTGCACTCTTTTTTTTCTCAGAATGTACCAAACAGATGATTTGGCCACTTCTAACATTTCTGCTATCTCTCTGATGGATTTCTTCTTTTTTTCCAGCCTCAGGATGGTCTGTTTCACCTCCATTGAGAGCTCCTTTGACCACATGTTGTGTGTTCACAGCAACAGCTTCCAAATGCAAACACCACACCTGAATCAACTCCAGACCTTTAACTGCTTAATTGATGACAGGTTAACGACGGAATAGCCCGTGCAGCCTTGAAAAAGAGGCGGCTACGTATTAAAGAGCTGTAATTCCAAAACCATTGCTCCAATCTGGTTGTGAATACTCTCAAATTACAGCTGAGAGTCTGCACTTTAAGCCCATGATTATATAATTGTATCCTGAATATGTTTTCGTAAACAGCTAAAATAACAAAACTTGTGTCACTGTCCAAATATTTCTGGGCCTAACTGTATGTGAATTAATCTTAATGACACATAACATACACTGTGTGTGTGGCAGCTGTTTTATCAGCGTTAGCGTAATGGTAAATGTTTGTATTGATCCAGTGTAGACCACTCACAGCTGATTGACACCACCGTTTTGCCTTTCACACTCACTTTCATGCAACACATTTTCTATCACTAATCTTTCATTCAGCCGTCAGGAGCAACATGGGCTTAAGTCTCTTACCCAAGAACACATTGTAATGTAGATTAGTGGAGCTGGGAATCAAACCCAAAACCTTTCATTTGAAAGACAACTCATTCTACCACTGAGCTACTGTCACCCCAGCAACGAGAGCGTTTACAAACCAGACTCTGTCATTTCATACAGATCAGTAACCGCACAGATTAAACATTTTTCCATTTAAAAAATCAACTCTCAGCTCCTGTGACTGATGGTAACACCAACAGACATAAATGTTGTTGTCATGGTGACCTGATGAGTCCAGTATGTGGTGTAACTGTCCCGTGTTTGTGGTGGTGTTTAGGCTCTCCAGCATGGCTCCCTGGTCCTGACTCAGCGTGGCACAGTAACCACACGGGCCCCAGCAGCAGCAGCTTCTGTGGTGGACGTCGTCACAGCACAGTGTCTGACAGTGGAGACACTGGCATTGGCACCTACTGTTCTGACAGTGTAGAAGGTAACAGGTCATGATGTCTAACAAGAAGACTTTATTCTAGTTCTTCTCCACAGACACTGATGAGTTCAATCCCACATGAGGAGTGATGAGTGAGGTCACACACTGACAACTGCAGAGAGGAGAACACAGCTCAGGTTCAGTTCACTGTTCACTGTTCAGTTCACTGTTCTGTTCACTGTTCTGTTCACTGTTCAGTTCACTGTTCACTGTTCAGTTCACTGTTCACTGTTCAGTTCACTGTTCACTGTTCAGTTCACTGTTCAGATCAGTTCACTGTTCAGTTCACTGTTCAGTTCACTGTTCACTGTTCAGTTCACTGTTCAGGTCACTGTTCAGGTCACTGTTCAGGTCACTGTTCAGGTCACTGTTCACTGTTCAGTTCACTGTTCAGTTCACTGTTCACTGTTCAGGTCACTGTTCAGGTCACTGTTCAGGTCACTGTTCACTGTTCAGGTCACTGTTCACTGTTCAGTTCACTGTCACTGTTCAGGTCACTGTTCAGGTCACTGTTCAGGTAACTGTTCAGTTCACTGTTCAGGTCACTGTTCAGTTCACTGTTCAGATCAGTTCACTGTTCAGGTCACTGTTCAGCTGATCTTCCTGACCAACTGATCACGTTATATATTGCGAGTGATCAGATCCAATCTGTGTGTGTCCATACTGACATTGTCTAGTCTGGTCTTCCTCATGAAATTGGTAACAGTAAAGTGGCGAAAGGCAATGTGCGCTTCTTTTACCGATATATTTAACGATATCTTATCCAAATAATGTCAAACTTGGCACTGCACTTACCTGTGCCCGTAGCAAGACACCTGTCAAGTTTTTTCAGATTGCCAAAAAAATCAAGCTAGATACAATCTGGATATGCTTAAAAATCCAATTAAGTCTAAACAAGGACTCAGTCACAGTCTGGTTCCAGTGATGATGGCTCCGTGGGTCCACACACAGCAGAGTCAACATGTCATATAACCAATGATCACTTTATGAAGGCTGTTGATGATGATGATGATGATGATGATGTAGATGATGATGTTTTGATGACGATGTTCCTGCAGATGACTCCAGTTCCAGTACCACACCTCTGTCTTTCCAGGCACTGACTCAGCACCACTTCAGCCTGGGCGATGACGTCGTCCCCTCGTCTTCCTCACCCAGCACCAGTATCAGAACAGCTTCCTCACCCAGCAGCACAGCTCAGTGGAGCAGGTCTTCCCTACATCTTGTCCCACCTTCGTCTCACCTGTGTGCACCAGGCTGTCTAAATATGAGGGACCATCAGCCCATCCGCAGGTGCTCCTCTCTCACCAAGTTGTCCTCTGGGACTGAGAGCAGCTCTGCAAAGACATCAGGCTGTCGGTATAATCCAGATTCACAAGGCTCTCTGGACAGAGGTGTGTTACATGGCTACAAAAAGGAGCCTCTTGGCTCTAACGTGGACCTGTATTTACCTCTGTGTTCCCCACTGCACTGCCACAGCCTGCTGCAGCGCTCACCAGGTGCTGCCCCCTGCTGTCGCTACAACCGCAGCACTAGGTCCAGCAGTTTGTCCCTCTCCTCAGCTCTGTCCTCCCCAGTGAGACACAGCAGTCTGGATATGAGCTTCAGCGCATCAGCTGAGGATAAACAGGGTCAGAGTGGGGGGCAAGTGTACGGCTTAAGCTTATCAAAGCAACCAGACTCACCTGTGGCTCCTCCCACTGACAGAAGCTCGCCCATTCAACCTGCTCTGCGCACACAGATGTGGCTGACGGAGCAGATGGAGTACAGACCCAGAGCAGAGAGAGGGAGTGAACTGTGTCCAATCAGAGCCAGAGGAACACAGGGCTGTAGTGGAGACGGGCTTTCGTCATGGCAACAGGGACTTCAGCAGGAACCAGGGCTTAACCAGGTAACAGTACACAGACATACATTAACAATAAGTATGGAGGAAAGAATAAGAAAGATCAGATCCAAATGAATTATATTATAATTAACAGGTTTCTTTGTTTCCTGTTTAATGATATCAAACACAAACATTTTAATGAACAACACTATTTGTCTGTTTCTACATTTGATGTCTGCACTGCAGTGAAATTATATGCAGTATAGTAAACAGACTATATATATATATATGTGTGTATGTATGTATATATACTGTATATATATATATATATATATATATATATATATGATGATAGTGGTGATGATGGTAGTAATAGTGGTGGTGAAGATGATGTTGGTTATGGTGATGATGATGGTAATAGTGGTGATGATGGTAGTAGTGGTGGTGATGGTAGTAATAGTGGTGGTGAAGATGATGTTGGTTATGATGATGGTGGTGGTGGTGGTGGTGGTGATGATGATGATGGTAGTAATAGTGGTAGTGAAGATGACGTTGGTTATGATGATGATTATGGTAATAGTGGTGGTGATGATGATGGTAGTAGTAATAGTGGTGGTGAAGATGATGATGATGATGGTAATAGTAGTGATGATGGTAGTAGTGGTGGTGATGATGGTAGTGGTGGTGATGATGGTAGTAATAGTGGTGGTGGTGGTAGTAATAGTGGTGGTGATGATGATGGTGGTAGTAATGGTGGTGGTGATGACGATGATGGTAGTTATAGTGGTGGTGATGATGATGGTGGTAGTAATAGTGGTGGTGATGACGATGATGGTAGTAGTAATAGTGGTGATGATGGTAGTAGTGGTGGTGGTGATGATGATGATGGTAGTTATAGTGGTGGTGGTGGTAGTAATAGTGGTGGTGGTAGTAATAGTGGTGATGATGGTTGTAGTAGTGATGGTGGTGGTGGTGGTCGTAATAGTGGTGGTGATGATGATGGTAGTAGTAATAGTGGTGATGATGGTAGTAGTGGTGGTGGTGATGATGATGATGGTAGTTATAGTGGTGGTGGTGGTAGTAATAGTGGTGGTGATGATGATGGTGGTAGTAATGGTGGTGGTGATGACGATGATGGTAGTTATAGTGGTGGTGATGATGATGGTGGTAGTAATAGTGGTGATGATGGTTGTAGTAGTGATGGTGGTGGTGGTGGTCGTAATAGTGGTGGTGATGATGATGGTGGTAGTAATAGTGGTGATGATGGTAGTAGTGGTGGTGGTGATGATGGTAGTTATAGTGGTGGTGATGATGGTTGTAGTAGTGGTGATGATGATAGTAGTAGTGGTGGTGGTGATGATGATGATGGTGGTGATGATGGTTGTAGTAGTGGTGATGATGATAGTAGTAGTGGTGGTGATGATGATGGTTGTGGTTATGGAGATGATGATGGTGGTGGTGGTGGTGGTGATGATGATGGTGGTAGTAATAGTGGTGATGATGGTTGTAGTAGTGATGATGATGGTGGTGGTGGTGGTGGTAGTAATAGTGGTGGTGGTGATGATGATGGTAGTAGTAATAGTGGTGATGATGATGATGATGGTAGTTATAGTGGTGGTGATGATGATGGTAGTTATAGTGGTGGTGATGATGATGGTGGTAGTAATAGTGGTGATGATGGTGGTGGTGATGACGATGATGGTGGTGGTAGTAATAGTGGTGGTGGTGATGATGATGATGGTAGTAGTAATAGTGGTGATGATGGTTGTAGTAGTGATGATGATGGTGGTGGTGGTGGTGATGACGATGATGGTAGTTATAGTGGTGGTCGTAATAGTGGTGGTGATGATGATGGTGGTAGTTATAGTGGTGGTGATGATGGTTGTAATAGTGGTGATGATGGTAGTAGTGGTGATGATGATGATGGTGGTTGTGGTGGTGGTGGTGATGATGATGATGATGGTAATGGTAGTGGTGGTAGTGATGATGATGATGGTAATGGTAGTGGTGGTAGTGATGATGATGATGGTAGTAGTGGTGGTGGTGATGATGATGATGATGGTAGTAGTGGTAGTGGTGTTGATGGTAGTGGTGGTGGTGGTGGTGATGATGATGATGATGGTAGGAATGGTGGTGGTGGTGATGATGGTAGTAGTGGTTATGATGATGGTAGTAGTGGTGGTGATGATGGTAGTAGTGGTGGTGGTGATGATGATGATGATGGTAGTAGTGGTAGTGGTGTTGATGGTAGTGGTGGTGGTGGTGGTGATGATGATGATGATGATGGTAGGAATGGTGGTGGTGGTGATGATGGTAGTAGTGGTTATGATGATGGTAGTAGTGGTGGTGATGATGGTAGTAGTGGTGGTGGTGATGATGATGGTAGTGGTGATGATGATGGTAGTAGTGGTGGTGGTGATGATGATGGTAGTAGTGGTGGTGATGATGGTAGTAGTGGTGGTGGTGATGATGATGGTAGTAATGGTGGTGGTGGTGATGATGGTAGTAATGGTGGTGATGAAGATGGTAGTAATGGTGGTGATGAAGATGGTTGTGGTTATGGAGATGATGACATGTTTCACTCAGTTATGTGTGAGTGAACAGAGGATCAGAGTTGTGCCAAATCACAGTGAGAATAAGAGACAGAGACAGTGATGTCATCACGGTATATGTCATATGAATATGTGTATGTTTGTGTTAGCAGATGCTGATGACAAGTGGTCTTCCTGTTAATTCTCTGGTGAAGGTTAAAGAGGGGCTTCTGAGACAGAGAGAACTGGAGATTAACAGGTACTGCAACACACACACACACACACACACACACAACCTCTCTCTTTCTTATATCTCAGCTTTTAAGAAGAAAACTGTTATTGTAGACTTTATCAAATGAGCTTGAACAAAGGACAAAAAGAGTCTTGTGTAAATAAAGAAACTTAATTTAAGAAATTGACAACCTTATGACATTTTTAAGAGTTGATGGCAAGACAAATTCCAAAAACAAAGATGAAAAAGATGATAAAGACAAATCTCAAATTAGCACCTACTGACAGCTTTGTCTGTAGTTTCTGTATTATTGACACAGGGCAGGATATGTGTTTTGTTAGTAATGAACACAAATAGTTGAGTGAGTTAGAGCACCTGAATGCATCATCATTACAAAGAGTTATTGTCAGTGCTTCAGTGTCAGCCAACGACTAACATGGAGAAAAGGCAACAGAAATGATTTTGAGAATGTCTGTGGCTTCACAAACTAATATTAAAACAAACAACTGACTTCTTATGTCTTCATATGTATAGTCAGTAAAAAATAAATTAAAAAAAATAAAAATAAACAAGCACTCATCAGGAATTGATCTCGGTGAATTTCCATTCCAATCTGTTTTATCCTTTCTGTGAAAAATGGTTAATATTTCACATGAGTGACTTGAAAATACTGCCTCAATAGACCAAGTGTTGTATTTTGATTTGCCACAAGGGGGAGCTGCATCTGTCCAGTCATTTTTCGTTTGTATGTACTTTTTATTCGTTTTATTTTTATTACATACACTTATGTGCCAACTGGGCACCAAACGAACAACATGACAAAAAAAGACAAAGACAAGGGGAAGATTTGTGTCAGTAGAGTCACAACAGCTCATCATATATACAAAAAAATATATATAAAGATGCTGCTTGATAAATAAAATAAAAAACATCTTATTAAAAGGGTTTGACCTTATCTTTGCGATCTATCATTATTATTATTGTTAGTTTATTTAAAATGGGACAGTGCAATTTCATAGAACACATGATTACACATGGTTAAAAAAGCCCAGAATTAGCCAGAAGGCTAGTTTTCATCTGTAGTCCCCTGGCCATGATGTGAAAAAGGCAATAACATTACAATTTAAAGAAGAAGAAAAGACCAGTTCTCTTCAAAAATAACAATTTGGTTCCTTAATTTGAATGTAATTCTCTCCATAACATATATATTGTAAATGATATTGATCCACTCGTTTATTGTTGGTTTGTCTTTTTTAAGCCATTTTCTGGTCAGAGCTTTTTTACACCCCACTAACAATACACTCAAAAGGTATTTGTCCTGCTTAGTGTACTGAAGACCATCCAGGTCACACAGATACATGACTTTAAACTTTAAAAACAGCCTCCAGGACCCAAGAACCTCTTTCCAGAATGGAACCACAGAGGGACAGCTCCAGAAAATGTGAAAATGGTTTGCTGTTATAGTGAATAGTTGGTCGTTTGTGCTGGAGAACCAAAGAAACCACTGCTGTCTGCAGATCCTGTCCCAGTCCTCCTGTGAGATTGTGAGCCCCCCTCTGCTTCCCATCTTTCCTTAATATCCAAAGTATGATCACGTTTAAGATTTTGAAGAGCTGAGTATAGTTTGGATATTATCTTTTGGAGGGTGGTATTCTTGTAGGCCCCTTGAAAAATGAGAAGAATCTCGTCCCCCTTGACAGTAATATCCCTTTGGAATTTCTTGTTCATTAAATCCTTAAGTTCAAGTATCTGAAGTGATCTTGATTTTGTAGGCCACATTTTTCTTTCAGGTCCTGGAAGCTCATAACTTAGTTTGGATCTAAGAGTGTGCAGTGTGTTATTATGCTGTAAGTCCATTCTCTGTCCTTGTGTCGTAGTAACTCGGCACAAAATCTGGATCATATGCGAACCATTTAAACAATTCGGTTCTCCTCCTCAATGGATATTTCTTGGTTATTTCATGCCATGCTGTCAAAGAGCCAATTATCCAAGGGTTGGTGGGGTCTGAGAGGTGACTAGTCAATGAAGAACCTTAACTGGAAGTCCCTTTCCCATGGCCATTTATATTTCTTTCCATTTCAATCTATAGTTTGGAGTGCACCATCCGACTAATGGCCCAATTTGAGCTGAAATGATAGTCATTTCTCAAGCAGGGGAGAGATAATCCACCTTTCTCCTTAGGTAATTGTAAAGTTTTATATTGTATTCTTGGCTTCATCCCTGTCCATACATTTCCTCAATCCATTGACTAGAATGACGTCTCTGAATGTCCTTCCATTTTAAAGCTGTTACACGTTTAGCTTGTAACAGACACAAGTTAATAAGTCTATGTTTCCTTGCATTTATGAGGACATCTTTGGGATAAATATGCAATAAACACTATTTTGCATCAACTGGGACAACAGATTCTGCCAGTTTAGAAATCAACACAACAATGTCCCTCCAGAATATCCAGAGCTCGCTACACTCCCACATACAATGGAACAAAGTACCAACCTTTTCATTACATTTGATGCAAATATCTGATATACTGGGATTAAAATGATGCAGTAATGGAAGTCCTAAATATGCATCTGGTATTTCTGGTTTGGGTTTGAGCCAGAAGACACGCCTTGTCCCATTCCTCTAGAGTGATATCTAGCTGAAGATCCTTCTTCCATGCAGACAGACAGGAGTGGGAATTCTCTTTTAAACCGGCTAAAAGTATATTGTAAAAGTTAGACAGTTGACCCCTGCCATGTAAATGACAGTAAGGGTTTTAATTTGAGAGTGCACAAAGCTCCTTATTTGTAAGTACTTAAAGAAATGTTTCCTTGGAAGGTTATACTTATCAACTAATTGTTGGAATGACCTCATAGTCCCTTCTTCTTACAAGTCAATTTTTTTTAGCCCATTATCCATCCAGTGTTTGAATCCCATATCGTTTGAAATCAGTATTCCCCCAAATAGGCGTGAAGTCTGAAAGTTTGATGGTCTGATTTAAAAAGGTGTGTTTTTGAGGAAGGGGTTATAAGTGTGTGTCTTTTGGGATGAATAAACGTACAAGTACAGTGGGAGTTATAAAGAGCTTTTAATGTATTCATAATTATTTGATTAAAGTTGAACAGAAATTTCAAATGACAGAGTCTAAACTAACTTTGTTTTGATTTATATGTCTGATGATTTGTAGAGATCTTCTAATATTGTCATGTGTCTGACGTGTTTGATCCATATTGATTATTCAACTCTCTTTGTGATAATTGAAGTGAATCATTTATAATCCAAATGAAGAACACTAATTGGTCAGTAATTTGTCCTTACTTCCCTGAGGTATAACTGATAGAATCGCTTCTTTCCAAGATGCAGGGGTTTCTCCTTTTGTCAGGGCCCAGTTGAAAGAGAGTTTTTTATAGAATAGGTGTCAATACTTCCTTCAGTTTCCCCTCTGAACTGAACTGGAGATTCATTAGCTTTGAGTGTTGAGATAGTGGAGTAAATTTCCTCTTTTGAAATTTGTGAAAGCTAATCATTTATTTTCTTCTTCGGTGAGTTTTGGTAGATTTAAGGATTTAAGAAGTGACTCCATTTTCTCATCAGTACAGACTTGAGGTTGTGAATATAAATGTTCATAATATGCTTTAAAACAGTCTTTGATTTCTTGAATTTGCTTGTTGGGTGCCTTATCTTTTATACTGCATTATCCTCCTTGTAGCTTGTATACCAATAGTGTTGAATATTTGCTGCCCAATTCGTAGTATTTTTGTTCTTTTGGATCTCCTGAGAGAACAGCTCTTCGATCTGGTTTCTTTTCTTTTTTTATTTCTATTCTAACCTTTGGGTCAATTGATTCCTTAAGTCCAGATTCTAGGTCTGGAGGATCTTGATCACCGTCCCTCTCATTACTGCCTTGCATGTGTGCCAGAGTATGGCCAGAGAAACCTCACCGTTGTCATTAAACTCCAAGTATTCTTGGATTTCTCTTGCAAACGGTTCTATCCTGTTGTTGTTAAGTATACTCGGGTTTAAGCGTCCTTCTATAGGTCAGAGTGGGCAGTGATCTGAGAGGCCCATTGCTCCAATATGGCAGTCTTGTACTTTGCTACGGTCTGTTCCAAATATTAAAACATAATCAATTCTCCAATATGATGAGTGTGGGGATGAGTAGAAGGTATCGTCTTTGACTAACGTGTCTCCAGATATCAATTAATCCTATTTTTTACCATCAGAGATAAATAACATATGATACTGACACCACGCATGGACTTTGAT